>NC_136005.1:1873070-1945570 GCF_048128805.1 Centroberyx gerrardi | reverse complement strand
TCCGCCGAGAGAACTGCCGCTCACTGGATATTTTCTCTTTTTCGGACCGTTCTCTGTAAACCATGGAGATGGTTGTGTGTGAAAATCCCAGTAGATCAGCAGTTTCTGAATTACTCAAACCAGCCCGTCTGGCACCAACAACCACGCCACGTTCAAAGTCACTTAAATCACCTTTCTTCCCCGTTCTGATGCTTGGTTTGAACTTCAGCAGATCGTCCTGACCATGTCTACATGCCTAAATGCATTGAGTTGCTGCCACGTGATTGGCTGATTAGATATTTGTGTTAACAAGCAGTTGAACAGATGTACCTAATGAAGTGGCCGGTGTGCATATATATATTGTGGCGAGCTGTGGTTACTTCAATCAAAGATAATGCACCGGACACTGTTTCAAAGCTAACAGCTTTAATTGCAGTTAGAACCAGTTAGCAGTTCAATATTCACAGCAAAACGGTAGGCGGGTCATTTCTTTCACTACGAACATTACTAACGGTGTCAACTAATACGAACTAGTAAATTCTCAAACTAAAGCAAATACACATAATTAAAAGAATCTCTATAAGCAGTTATTTAGGGTTAAATAATCCTACCAGGCCAACAGAGCGTGAGTAACGAGCTCTCCAGGCCTGACGGAGCTGTCCACGGTGCTGAAAGAGCCAAGCGCAGTTCACTGTAAACAACCAGTAGTTTCAGACACTTTTCATTCCCAAGCAAAATATGGCATTGCTTTTGTTGTTAATTTAATTTGAGGGAACTGTTTAAGCTGTTTTTATGTCAGCTGATACATAACACACAGGCCTAGTGCTATTCAATGTAGACTAGTAGCTGCCGAGAAGGGCGAGGCTTCTCCTCGTTCCAAAGCAAAAATGTCATTGTTTCAGTTTTAAATTGTTTGGTTTGTAATCATTTGTTTGAATTGTTTGGATTATTTCTATGTTGAGCTGTCCATGATGCTGAAAGTGCACATAATGCATTTAAGTTGAAGTCCGAAAATATACCATTATTGATGCAAACCAACTTGAATCCTCGCTTTTTTTTCTCTTTTCTCTTTTATGTTTTTTTTTTCGCACATTAGCTCTTGAAACGAGCCCCCAGATGCTTAACACCGCCTCTGAGATGAAGTCAGTCAGTCAGTCAGTAAACCAGTCAGTCAGTCAGTCAGTCAGTCGTCAGTAAACCAGTCAGTCAGTCAGTCAGTCAGTTGTCAGTAAACCAGTCAGTCAGTCAGTCAGTCAGTCAGTCAGTCAGTAAACCAGTCAGTCAGTCAGTCAGTCAGTAAACCAGTCAGTCAGTCAGTCGTCAGTAAACCAGTCAGTCAGTCAGTCAGTCAGTTGTCAGTAAACCAGTCAGTCAGTCAGTCAGTCAGTCAGTCAGTCAGTAAACCAGTCAGTCAGTCAGTCAGTCAGTAAACCAGTCAGTCAGTCAGTCGTCAGTAAACCAGTCAGTCAGTCAGTCAGTCAGTTGTCAGTAAACCAGCCAGTCAGTCAGTCAGTAAACCAGTCAGTCAGTCAGTCAGTAAACCAGTCAGTCGTCAGTAAACCAGTCAGTAAACCAGTCAGTCAGTCCATCATAGAGCAGAGTCAGTAGTCTAGATCTAATTAGACAGCAGTCTAATGAGATCCAGCCTCCTCACCATAGGGCCGTATCACTCCGCCGGCGACATCACTTCCTGCCTGTTGTGACATCATTCACTACAGGAATCACTTCTGCTCAAACAACTGAGAGACCTTCTGCCTTCACTCTACTGTTCACTCAAAACTCCCCTAAAAAACACACAAACACAAAACTCTGTTAAAACAGCTGCTGGTGATGAACTCAGCACCTCTAGGTCCAGTCAACAATTAGTTGTGTTTTTCTTCTTGGTGGATAACCGGCCAATCGTAGACGAGGTGACGTCACCTCCAGATGTTTCCAGCAGCTACAGTGGAGTTTGATATGAGAAAATGTTTCAGGATGTAAAACATCAGCGGTAAACGTCAGGTTTTGGTGTCAGTCCCTCAGAATCAAAGAGCGAGGGCTTCTTTCTAGAGCCGCCATTTTGCACCGAGAGACGTTCAACAATCATACAGGGAGAAATCCATCGTAGAAGAGGAGAGAGACCAGTTTCTCCACCACAGGAGCAGGAGAGAGACCAGCATGCACTGCAGCAGAGAGACAGTCTGGGTTTGAGTAAGGGGGGAGACTCTCACCTTTTCTCCACTTGAAAAACTCTCTCCACTATCTCTCTCTCCACCTGCATCTAAAACCTACAAGTTCACGCCCCTTCTCTGGGGGTTGTCGAAAGGCATTCTGGGAAATGTAGTAAATCACTAACTGCAGTAGAAGCAGACGAGGCAGGTTGAGGGAAAGTGGGTTCACCAGAAAAAGTAAATGACAACACAGAACAACTCCTGGAATGTACTGAACATCACAGACTGATTCCTGATTCCTGCTTCCTCCTTTCCTCTGAACAGTAGAAGAAGAGGAAGGCGGCGGCGCTTCGGAGGCCGCCGCCGGCCTCATAAACCATGTTCCTGTCGGGGAGAACACTAGCCTTCAATTATTTGTGGAGAGCAAACGGGGCGGCGGCTGACAGATTCCTCTTAACATCATTCATCATAACTCTCTCTCCAATCTCAGCCTCGCTTCGCCACGCCGGGCGATTCTTCATAATTAATGCCAGAGCCGTAACTTGTACCGCATGGAGGAAATGGAAATGGAGTCTGAGGTTGGGAAGCCTGCATCACCGCTGTCACCTCGTCATCCTTTACACACACACACACACACACACACACACACGCGTTTGTTTTCCCGTTTTTACATGTCGCTGTATTCTCTGTCAGCTCTTTGAGACGAACCTGTTTGTTTAAAAAGTGCGTCACAGATAAATTTGACTTGGCTTCATTTGACAAAGTATAGAGAAAAGTGTCAGTGCTGCATTGGCACACACACACGCACACACACACACACACACGCACACACACACACACACACACACACACACACACACACACACACTTGCTGAACAGAGTGAGAGCTGGATCAGTCACCGCTGGGTCCAGATTAGAGCGGCCCACAATCCCCCACACTGCCTGAAGAGCGCTGAGCACTGATAAGACACACACACACACACACACACACACACACACACACACACACACACACACACACACAGAAAAACAGGGTTTCCAGCCTTCCACAGGCTTCCATGTTCAGTGTTTGGTGTTAGAAAGCAAAGGTGTGATGGACAGGTGAACAAAGAAATGCATTCTGTTTTCAAGTATCAAGATCACACACACACACACACACACACACACACACACACACACAGATACAGTATACACACAGGCAAACATACTCTTCACACTCATCATAAACAGTTAATTTATAGCGATATAATCAACAACACCGTCCGATCAGTTTCCTCTCTGAACCTTTGAGCCGGCACAACTCAGCATGCAGTTTGCAGCGACTTCCAAACATCGTGGATAAAGACGAAGTGATGTCATCGCTCTTCAAGGATCGCAGGATTCAAGCGGATCCTTCAGTCCGTTTCTAGAATGTTTTGTCAGAAACACACAGAACAGGCCGGTTCCTCCAGAGAGACTTCGTGTCGCTCTGTCTGAACTTTCAAACCTCTAAAATGTCGCAAAGAGTAAAATGTGAATTAGGTTTCCATCAGCTGGAAGTTAATAAATCGGCTTCCTGAATGTCAAAACAAATCCCAAAACACATCTTTGACATCCATGAGAAAAATAGAAAGAATAGAAAGAATCTTTACTGTACCTACCTAGCTTCCTGATCAGGCTCCTTGTTCGGCTGCAGGTGGCAGAGAAAGTGCTGGTTTGAGCCTTATATATATATATTCAAAACAGATTAAAGAAATTATAAAAAAAATATGCTGCTAGCTTTGTGAAAACTCATCCATGTGGTATTTCTGTCTCCAGTGGAAACTGCAGCAGTTCATTTCTCCTCCATCTACGTTCACATTACAGGTGGAATGGCACAAATCTTTTTTTACTCACATGTGACTCAGATCTGATTCTTTCAGAGCCGTGTGAACACCACAAAACACCTGGGATCTGATCTTTTAAAATCAGATTTGGACCACTTTCGCATGTGGTCCCGATCTGATCCATATCTGATCCGTGCGACTGTCAGATTGGAATTCATGTGTTTTCTTTTACGTCGCACTCCACTGTGCAGGCGCAGATCAATGTCATCATCACTCAGTGTCGGCAACAGCTCACTTAAAAACAATAGAGGACAGCAACAGCAGCCCTCCCCTGGCTGCTGTTGCTGTTTCACACCCTCATCCTCAACAGCTGACCGACTGTCATCTGACCTCCACGGCGTCCTGGAGATGAACGCCTGCGCCGCTATTTCATTAATTTCCATGATGGACTGATGAATATGACGTTACTTATTGATGTAAATGTGGGGCATGCGGGTCCTGCCAGGGCAGAGGTCTGTTCACACTGATGTGGGATGCGGGTCACATCCAAACATGAATGTGAACAGTCAGGACAAAAAGATCGGATCTGGGCAAAAAAGCTCCGTCCCACTCACTTCAACAGCCTTCCATAAACAACTGACTGGACCAAAATGAAATAATATGATTCACTATTGACAATTTTAATGTAAAAATGAATTGACAATATTAGATGTGTTATTTTTTACGGTCATAGGTTCAACGTTTTGACTCCCGTCCGCTATTCATTTCAGCGGATGTTGGTGTAGTTTCATTCTTCTTCACTGATGTTGCAAGGTATTGTGGGATTTCCTACTCAGCCTGAGGAATCATAGTACTGTTCTTTCAGAATCAGCCGAAACAAGGAACTTTGAAAGGATGCTTCCTATGTGTCCTATGTGTCCTACGTGTCCTCCTCCCCCGTCCTGCACTCTGCTGCTGTGATACTGTGTACCGTTCTCTACCTCTTTTCTCCTCTCTCTTTTCTAAGTGTTTTCGTCTTTAGGATGGATATGCAAATAAACAAAACCTTGATATAGTAAAATGATACTGTTCCTGACAAATGAGAGTGAGTCTCACCTGCTCTCTCCCTCTCCCTCTCTCTCTGTCTCTCTGTCTCTCTGTCTCTCCATCTCTCTCTGTCTCTCTCTCTCTCTTGCTCTCTCTCTCTCTCTCTCTCTCTCTCCCTCTCTCTCTCCCTCTCTCTCCCTCTCTCTCTCTGATTGAGTGTTCTCCCTGGAGACTCGCCCATCAGTCTTCAGGAGCGTCAGAAGGACCTTGACTGTCCTGGAGGATTTTTATAAGATTGATCACCGGGTCTGAAGCAGCGGGCCGGCGGTCGGCCTGCTGGCTGCACACAGCGTCCCGCAGCAGAGAGGTCACGGGTTCGAACCCTGGAACAGCCAGCGTGTCCTGTCAAAGTGTCCTTGATCGTCCAAAACAACTTCTACAGGATTTATAAATTCAATGCTATTTCCCAGTCCAAAGAAACCGACTACAGACCATATCTACTCCAATCCTGCCATTCATTTTTAGTTTCTAGCATTTTATTCCAAGTATGGGTTTCAAAACAGAAGGTACACCGTCTATTTCCTACACACAGCTCTCACTCTGTTCAGCGAGATGAGATAAGATAAGATACGATAAGATAAGATAAGATAAAATATACTTTATTGTCCCAGTGGGGGAAATTTGTCTTGGACTCTGTGTTTCTTTATGCATACATCATCAAAAACACACACATACATACAATTTAACATATTCCTACCTACCAATACAAAGAAGGCAACCATTGCACAGCCCCATCGCATCATGTTGTGCAACTAATGCAGTAAACACACAACCCCTGTAGCCTACTGCTATTACTGCACAGCCTCTTTAGCCACATTTGATGTAATATTGCACAGCAACTATGGCCTTATACTACACTACTTATTCAAAAACTTAACTGAGGAAGGCACAAATTATTTTTTTTGTTTTTTAGAGTTTACAGTGAGGGACTCAGAGATGGAGAGAGATAGAGAGGTATGGAGAGAGACAGAGAGAGATGGAGAGGGATGGAGAGAGACAGAGAGAGATGGAGAGAGACGGAGAGAGATGGAGAGACACGGAGAGAGAGAGAGAGAGAGAGATGGAGAGAGATAGAGAGGGATGGAGAGAGACAGAGAGAGAGATGGAGAGAGACAGAGAGAGATGGGGAGAGATGGAGAGGGATGGAGAGAGAGAGAGATGGAGAGAGATGAGAGAGATGGAGAGAGGCGGAGAGAGATGGGGAGAGATGGAGAGGGATGGAGAGAGAGAGAGATGGAGAGAGACGAGAGAGATGGAGAGAGGCGGAGAGAGATGGAGAGAAAAGGAAAGAGATGGAGAGAGATGGAGGTTTAAAAAAATATTATCCTTCCTGTTACATTAGACAAGACTTCCTGTTAAAACCCACTGCGCTTCCTGTTATACTCCATCCTCTTCCTGTCGGCCTCAGCAGCATCTCCACTCCCAGCTGAGCCAGACTCTAATCCCATTTAGTCAGGCGGCATTTCGCCCAAAATCTCAGCACATATTATTTTGGAAAACCACCACAAGACCCGTCGTGTTTCCAAACTGAACGACTCTGCTGCTGTGAGCAGAGAGACACGAGGCTCGCAACCAAACGGGATTCATGGTCACAGTCGAAATGTAATTTGTCTAATCCTGTTATCTGAGGCTTTCCTCTCTCTGCATCCTCTCTCTATAGTCTCTGCTGTGGCCCTGTGTGTGTGTGTGTGTGTGTGTGTGTTTGCGTGTGTGGGTGTGAACTAAACACGATTGAGGAGGTCGTTTCTGGAATGATTGTGATGATTTTTCATGAGTATTATTCACCGTAAAAAGCAGAATAAACTGTCACACCAAACAGAACATCATCTGTTAAAGCTGCGCTCCGTAACTTCGCAGCAACTTGGCAGCGAGAGGAAACTGTTTGAATTATCTGACTTTAGTCATCAGAGCTCTTGGGAGGGTGACCAGACTGTTTTCGGGGGACAGTCCCCAGATTTAGTGCTTTGTCCCCGGTTGGTGCTCCTCCTATCAAGACTGCATTAGTATTACCAGAGGAGTGTGCTGATTGGTCATTTTTACCTCAGGACCACATGAATTTTATCCCTGTCCAGACAGGATTAGTATTGCAGGACATCGGTAATGTAATTTAGTAGCCTACACTGCATGGACAGTATATACTGTATATATTACTTTATTACTCCCATAAATGACTGCAGGATGCATCATTCCCGTCAGATCCTGAGATATTTTCTATGCAGGGAAAGTGAAAACATCACGTCCGGCAAAAAGTTGCTTTGTGGTTCCATTTGTTAGCACTGAGGCTAGCGCTTTTCAATGGAAACATGAATTAGCATCCAGTCGTAGTAAGACAGGCGTAGCGTTTAGCTCGATCTCAGTTCCATGTAGATCTCCATGTTTACACAGTGGCAGTTTTATTAAAAAAAAACGTGTTTTTTTGTTGTACAAAAATCACAGCAAGTCAAACGTGTCGCTGCCAGTCTCGTCCGCACAGCTTCACCTCACCTATCTGTTTACAAGCCATGCAGCAAACCTTAAGTTTAGCTATAGCTAGCTTATTTGGCCCATTGTTGTTGCTTCTGCTGTGTGTAACAGTTTGTCTGAGGACGTGTTGCCGTGGAAACAAAGTTGGGCAGGAAGACTCGGAGGACGACAGCTTCCTGACTACAAAGTGGAAGCCCAGGTGCACCGCCATGCTAACTGTCCCAGCGTATATACTAAAGGAAACCAAGAGAGGGGCAAAAGTTTTAACACTGGTGAGTCCAGCTTTCCCTAACAGGACGTTTCATTACAACACCTGTACTGGGAGGACAGAGGGGATGAATGAGCTGGAAATTCCATTAAATGAAAGGTTGTCACATGGTTTTGAAGAGTCTTATCCAATCACATCACACCTTACAGTACCATGAGCGCATACATTTACAGTGCTGATGGACCCCAGTGGGAAACATACTGAGTGAGCAAGCGAACAAATGATAATGAAAAACGATCGATCACAGAGAGCCGACCAGCAAAGGACACCAATATTTTTTGTCTATAGGCCACAGCGGCTGATAAATCCCCACACTCGCTGCCCTCTTTCGCCGTTCTCCCAGCCAACTCCATGTTTGGAACAGAACAGACTCCAAATGATGAAACATTTACCAACATGGCTGGTGGCTGGCTGTCACATGTAACCTTGAAACCTCCTCCCTCGTGTACTGAGGCAGCTACAGCGGCTCAACCAACCGTTATTCCATCTTCCCTCTTAAGCTGTCGCAGCAGTTACGGCCCGGTAGCCCCAGATTGATGACACCCAACATTTTAGTTCAATTACTTGATTTTGCTTCAGGTCATTTAGGGGCGAAGAACGCAATGAATGTAAAGAACCGATCCCCAGAATGATCCTCTTGGCCCAATAAAAGCACATGATCAATACAGGTGATAAAAGAGCTTCGTCCCGTGGAGATGGAGAGGGATGGAGAGAGACGGAGAGAGAGAGAGAGAGAGAGAGAGATGGAGAGGGATGAGAGAGAGAGAGAGAGAGAGAGAGACAGAGAGAGAGATGGAGAGGGATGAGAGAGAGAGAGAGAGAGAGAGAGAGAGACAGAGAGAGATGGAGAGGGATGAGAGAGAGAGAGAGCGATGGAGAGAGATGGAGAGGGATGGAGAGAGACAGAAAGAGATGGAGAGGGATGAGAGAGAAAGAGAGAGCGATGGAGAGAGACGGAGAGAGATAGAGAGAGAGATGGAGAGGGATGGAGAGGGATGGAGAGAGACAGAGAGAGAGAGAGACAGAGAGAGATGGAGAGGGATGAGAGAGAGAGAGACGGAGAGAGATGGAGAGGGATGAGAGAGAGAGAGACGGAGAGAGATGAGAGAGATGGAGAGAGACAGAGAGAGATAGAGAGGGATGGAGAGAGACAGAGAGAGATGGAGAGGAATGAGAGAGAGAGAGACGGAGAGAGATGAGAGAGATGGAGAGAGACGGAGAGAGATGGAGAGAGACGGAGAGAGATGGAGAAAAGGAGAGAGATGAGAGAGATGGAGAGAGATAGAGAGGTGGAGAGAGATAGAGAGAGAGAGATGGAGGGAGATGGAGAGAGATGGAGAGGGATGGCGAGAGACGGGGAGAGATAGAGAGATGGAGAGAGATAGAGAGAGAGAGATGGAGGGAGATGGAGAGAGATGGAGAGGGATGGAAAGACAGAGAGGGATGTAGAAAGATGGAGAGAGATGAGAAAGAGATGAGAGAGATGGATGGAGATGGAGAGAGAGAAAGGTGGAGAGAGCTGGAGGAGAGAGAGAGAGAGAGAGAGATGGAGGGAGAGAGAGAGAGAGAGAGAGAGAGAGATGGAGAGAGAGAGAGAGAGATGGAGAGAGATGGAGGGAGAGATAGAGATGGAGGGAGAGAGAGAGAGAGAGAGATGGAGGGAGAGAGAGAGAGAGAGAGAGAGAGAGAGAGAGAGAGAGAGAGTGGAGAGAGAGAGAGAGAGAGAGAGAGAGCTGGAGGGAGAGAGAGAGAGAGAGAGAGAGAGAGAGAGAGAGAGAGAGAGAGAGAGAGATGGAGAGAGAGAGAGAGAGAGAGAGAGAGCTGGAGGGAGAGAGAGAGAGAGAGAGAGATGGAGAGAGAGAGAGAGAGAGAGAGAGAGATGGAGGGAGAGAGAGAGAGAGAGAGAGAGAGAGAGAGAGAGAGCTGGAGGGAGATGGGAGGACAGTTGGAGCAGAGTCTCAGTCTGGACTGGATGCTGTGTGGATCTGGCAGATTTATACCTGGTGTACATTATACTGTAGCTCAGCCTGCCAGCTCCTGATTCAGCCTTTCTCCAGACTCACGGTGACTCAAGACGCTGCAGATACCTTTACTTACATGGCAAGTGAAGATTCATTACTTTCAGTCCATCTGTAATTTTTATACGAGCGTCAACTTCAATTTCCTCCCTTTCCATAAAAGCAAATCACCAGATATCCATGTTATCTGCCTCAGTGCTAATATCTAATGCAATGGCTCTCCACTGTGAGTTCTGCTGCTATTACCTACCTACCTACTACTACCACTAATACTACTACTACTACTACTACTACTACTACTAATACTACTCCTACTACTACCACTAATACTACTCCTACTACTACTACTAATACTACTCCTACTACTACCACTAATACTACTCCTACTACTATTCCTACTGCTACTACCACTACTACGACTGCTGCTACCACTAATACTATTCCTACTACTACCACTAATACTATTCCTACTACTATTCCTACTGCTACTACTACTACTACTACTACTATTCCTACTACTACTACTACTGCTACTGCTACTTCTACTACTACTGCTATTCCTCCTACTACTACTACTATTCCTACTACTACTACTGCTACTACTGCTACTAATACTGCTACTGCTACTTCTACTACTACTGCTATTCCTACTACAAAGTACTGATGTTTTGTCTCTTAACAGTTTTTAGTATTAGTGAAATGGACATGAAAGTGTTGAATCAGATGATAACAAGCAGCCGCTCCCTTCTGAATGAGCGGCTGCTGGAAACAGAGCGGGGACTGAAGGGACCGAAAGCTAATTATTTAACATTTTCTCAAAATCTATCAGTCCAAATCACATCAATTAAAGTGCTGCTGGTGTGTGGGAGGACTCTCTGCTGAATCCATTAAAAACCACGCAGGGCCGGCAGCGGCAGAGAGCTCACACACTGCTGCATGAAGGAGACTGCTTCTGCTCACACCACCAGTCTAGTTTCTCCTCTGCAGCGGTTCACTTCACAACATCAGATCAGATGTGATGAGACTGTGACCAGGAGATAATGACTGACCAAATCCCTGGAGCGTCTGGGACAGTCTGGGAGGAGGAGGGAATGAATTACACCCTGCTATCACTCAACAGATGCTGCCTGAGTTCCCTTGAGCAAAGAACTTAAAGTGATGTGTAACTCTGGTAGAGTCTTGGGTTTCTTCCTCCATGATAAAACCCCAAAATCAGTGATTCTGTGATCTGTTGCTCCGGTAGAGCAGACTGGAGAATTGTGTTTTTTTCTCTCTCCATTCACTGCCATTGTATGGAGGAACAGTCTGAAAATCACTTCTAGCACATAAAGGAACGCCGACAAAGCAGATTCTGACAATATATAAAAAACTAGTCAAGCTGCTGAATTGTTTTTAAGTGAATCGCTTTCTCTATCTTTATTAAACATTAGTTTGACACCGAAATCCGGTCAGAGGAAACTTATTCCGATGGAACGAAGAAAATAATACGTTTACCAGTAATTGTAAATACGAGGGGAAATAAAGTGGGGTTATATCACGGCCAGGAAGCTACACAAGCCAAGCTACAACCAAAGTTCAACATCACTTTAACTGCTAACCTCTAAATGTTCCAGTGCAGCTGCTCACTGGCCAGTACAGGACTGTGGTTCTCAGGTTAAATATCCCAGCAAATATTTTGACGTTGAATAGATGTTGATACGACGGCCTGCACCAAGGCTGAATTTATTTGATTTTAACTTGTTTCCAGATCTATCAAGCTTATTTCATGATATTTTCAGTCAATTTCTCTCACACCAACATAACTTCTTTCAAGAAATTATCCTAAAACAATGAAGAAAATCTGGAAACAAGAAACCTTCTCCAAGACTATTTCACTTTTACCAAGTAAATGTCCTGAAACAAGTGACATTCTCCTGAAAAAAAAGTCAAATTTGTTGAAACCGGTAAAATTATCTGAAAGTGCAGTAAGATGATTTCACACAAAAAAAAAAAAAATCTAAAATAAGCTTGATAAGTCTGGATACAAGAGAAAATAACTTAACAGGTTTGTCAGTTTTTGCAGTGTACCCGTTTGGTTTTGTGAAATCCTGACCTAAATATCTTTCTGATATCAGTTCAAAAGCTGTTTTAAAATGAATTTTGACTATGCCACGATATCATATTGTGAACAGTTTGTGTTCATTTGAACTCTTCCTCCTGCAAGTCGCCGTTGGTCAGACACTTGCCGGGTTAAAACCCTCCAGCGTGGCTCCTGGGCCGGGCGGCGGCAGGATGCTACAGCAGCAGGAACACAGGCAGCAGCTCAATGTGAGAAGGGCAGCGTGTGCCGGTGTCGCTTTCAGCCCAAAACTTTCTGCTGAATATTTACATTTTAAGCATTTAGCTGACACTCTTATCACAGAGCGACTTCCAATGGGTGCAGCTGTAGAATAAGCTTCAATTCATAGATCACCGACATTAAAAACATCCAATAGGCTCAAAGGTCAAGGGTCAAAACCAGAGGGTCCTGACAAAAGATGGATCAAACAGTGTGGTGTGATTGTGATCAGTTTTCTCACATAATCCAACCTAAAAAACTTCACCTTGTTCTCATGGTTTGATCTGCAGCCGGCAACATGCAGCACTTCAAATCACTCATTCATTTCCCAGACCTGCTTATTCCTATTCAGGGTCATGAGGGGTGGAGCGTATCCCAGCATGCACTGGGCAGGAGGCAGGGAAACAACCAGAAGAACACAAATAGACAAACACACTCACACCCTACGGGAAATGTACAGTCTCTAATCCACTTGACCTGATGTCCTAACATCTGACCACATCACTCCAGTCATTACAGGTCTTCATTGTTTTGCAGCAGGAATTTGTTTCCAGCACAAAAGCAGAGTGATGATGGAAGAGCTGATTATCTTAATGAAATGATGACTAATGAGGTCTGAGGGTTAACCACATTATTCAACCCTTCCCTTATTTTATAGGAGGCAATGTTTGACTGGCATTCCTGCTAGATGGTTAAAAGCTGCGGAGAATGAATTATCAAAATTAGCAGTTCAGAGTAGATTTCAAGATTTTACTCGTGGTGTGCAAGGCACCGCAGGACATTCCAGCTCTCCTCCACATCCACTAAAACTAAATCTGGTGAATTGGCTTTCAGCTTTTATGCTCCTCTGTGATGGAAAAGCCTGCTGAGCTTAACGCATTAGAGCGTCTCCGACATTAAAGACGAAACGACGTCGTTACTTCCTTGATTTGATGCATTTCCTGTTGAAACAGGATGGGGGGGGGGGGGGGGGGGGGGGTTGGGGCGGGACATAACGCAGGGAGGGATCATTCAAAAGTCTAAACCAATGGAATATGAGTCAGGGAGAGAAAGGGAATTTTATTTGATGGGAGGGGTGTGGAGGGGCGGGACTGTTGAAATCTGATGGTGTTATTGGTTAGAAATGTATATTTACGTCTCCTAGTGCAGCATGATGTCACCATGAAAGATACTCCGTTTCCAGGAAGTAAAAGGAATGGGAGTTCAGTTCATGGGGACTTTTAAGTGCTTAAAAGCAAACTAAAAACCTACTTATTTACCACTGCCTACTTGTAAACTGTTTAACTGATGCATTTCTTTAACTCTGTGTGTGTGTGTGTGTGTGTGTGTGTGTGTGTGTGTGTGTGTGTGTGTGTTTGGATTGTATCTGAGATATTGAGATACTGTGTTATGAAATGTGCTTTAAAAATAAACGTGAACTTAATACCTTGAACTGGTTTCCTTATTAATTTACGTTCAGTTCCCCCAGGTTCTCTGCTCTCGAGCGGCTCGGTGCTTTACGAGGTGGTTTTGAGGTTTGCAGGTTTCCTCACCGCCGCGCCGCTCCGCTCCGCGCCGCTCCTCCCTGCTGCGCTGCGGCCTGCCAGCTCCTCTTTCACACTTGGCAGCAGTGCGGCGGTGTTGAACGCGCCCCAGTACGGCAGCGGGCAGCGGGGAACTGTAATGAGCGTCCCTCTGTTCTGCTGGTCAGCACCGCACCGTCATAAAAGGAAATGAAATGGTCCAGCTTCTGTCTTTCAGGGCCGGTAATGTATCACGAATATTACATTAGCATACATTTACATGGAGGTTTTATCTGCAGGAGCTCAGCCACAGACCACAGGGCCAGCAGGGGGGAAGGGGGGGCTTAGTGCCTTGCTCAAGAGTATAACAGCAGGTTGTCAGTTGGAGTGAGATGGTAGCACCCAGTCGCAGGAATTGAACCACCAACCCTCTGGGCAGCAGTCTGCCATTCCACTTTCTAAATAAAACCTGCTTGTTCTCATCAGTTCAGACAGCAGAATTGTGTGTCATGATTTAAGAAAAATCACCACATCATCACCATATGATTCCACTGAAAGAAACTAGAAAAAAAAAATTCTACTATACACATTTATGATCATGTCTATTATTTCAGATTTTTGTTTAATTTTTCCTTTTTTTCTCTCGGCCTCCTCTGATCAATCAATCAAAGGAAACAAGCTTCCTCCCATTAAGAGGATCAGATAAAGGAGTTTACATGACAGTTTCAATAGTGGGAGTTTTGCCTTAATCAGGTTAAGATGGAATTACTGGTGTGCGTGTCAACATAGACACCAGACATGAAATGTTTGCCAGCATTAAAGTAATTCACATTATGATTTATTTAAAGGAGTCATCTTCAGACTTTTTTGAGGATAGAATCATCTTCCTTTTTTTAAATATTGACTCATGAATTTCAGGTTCCAACATTTTTATCATACATAATAGATGGATCGTGTTTTGAAGTGAAACCCTTCATATGCACTTGAGGCTATTTGACGTCCAGCGAGGTAAAGCCGAGACTATCCCATATGAATTGATGTTTAAAGAGAATTTTATGGCATTTCTAGTATATAACATACACTAGAAATTCATTCCACTATATTATATTAGTTGTATATAGCGGAGAGAGGCGGGCAGCAGACTTGAATGAAGCAGATCCTGTAACATCATGAATAAATGTATGTGTCTTCGCCTGCTGAGACTTGATGTCGTCAGGATTACAGCTAAACTTCAGCTGCGCATCATGTTTTATTAATATCTGAATCTATTTTTTAGCACTTCTCTCTTACATTATCATTCTAGGGTCACAGAAATATTATCAGGGTGCTGTGACCTCTGACCTTTTACCTCCTTGCATGTAATGTAAGGTAATCTAGGGACTGAAGCTGATTCTACTGTTGGACTCACTGGAGATCACCCTGGATCAGAGCGTCCGCTGAATGTCTTAAGTGTTAATGCTGAACTGAAGCTGATATTAAGGCTGTTGCGTAAGAGAGCTGATGCAGGATCAGTTTTACCTTTCAGATAATAATAAAACAGAGGTGGGGATCTGGTTTCTGCTGCTGGATAAAAAAGCTGCAGATTCTCCTGAAAGCCAACAGAGTTCAGAACAGTCCGGTCTCCTGAACTTTCACGAAGAGAGCCCGATGTCTTAAAATACAGATAAGGAGCTTCGTGTACGAAACGTGAGAAGAGTCTGTTTCCCCAGCAGGAAGGATCAGGACCAGAAACACAAAGTAGTTTGACAGTCAGGGTGTGGAGGTCAGAGGTCGGAGGTCGGGGGGGGGGGGCGGATGGTTCAGTTCCCAAATCATGACAACCAAGTTTTCATTTATTGAACCGTGAGCCAAACCTGAAGCTAACCTGAAGTGTTAGCTAAACCTTTTCATGTGACCAACAGGTGGAAATGTCCAGTCCAGTTCCTGCTGTTGGACCAGAATCCTTTGCTGGAGGAGGAACCTGATCCGAACTGGATTCCTGTTGTTGATAACTGTGTGTCAGAGTTCGTATTCATTTCGCAAACTTTTATGAGGCTGTGTTGGTTTGGAGGAAACTTCAGTCTCACAACAACATCGTTTCCTCACAAACTGAACCGCTAGATCCGTCCGACAGCGACTTTACAATCCAAAGAGTGTGTACAGTGTGTGTGTTTGTGTATTTGTCTGGAAGTGTGTCTAAGAGTGAGTGTGTGTGTGTGTGTGTGTGTGTGAATGCATTTGTCTGTCTCTGTACATGTCTTTGTGTGTCAAACTGTGCATTGTGCTTTGTGTGTGTGTGTGTGTTTGAGTGTGTGCATTTGCGTCTCTGTGTATGTCTGTGTACCTATGCATGTGTGTCTGTATCTGTGTAAGAGTGTGTGTGTGTGTATTTGTGTGTGTATGCATTTATCTGTATGTGTATGAGTGTGTGTGTGTGTGTCTCTTAAGAGTTTCAAAGAGTATTGTGTCCTTGTGAGTGCGTCTAAGTGTGTGTGTGTGTGTGTGTGTGTTTGTTTGTTTGTCAGTGTTTCGGAGTGTGATTATGTTTGGAAGTGTGTTTAAGAGTGTGTATATGTCTATGTGTGTGTGTGTGTGTGTGTGTGTTTTCGATGAGTCACCACAGATAAAGGCCAGCAGCAGTAGCGCTACGTTAGCAGATAAGAGTGTTTCTGTTCCAGCGGCTGCAGCTCTGCCAGCAGCCTGGCTTCGCTTCAGAGCTGCGTTCACATCCACACACTGCGCACCGCCTGGCGCCGCGCCACGCCGAGCAGCGTGCTGCGTTCACTGACCCCGAGCAGATAAACACAACCACTCCGCTCCACTAAACATAACTGCAAACAAACGACTCCTGCTCATGTCACTGAGCCTATAGGGAAATTAATGCAGAATATAACAAGGTGATTTTATTGTCAATTTGTGGTTTTAGAGGTTTGCAGTTAACAGTCCACAAATTTCCCAGCAACCACAGCTAGATCCATGATGGAGGAACATGTAGAACTGTGTGTTAGTTAATAAAGTGTAAATCTGTAGAACTGTGTGTTAGTTAATAAAGTGTAAATCTGTAGAAGCAGCTAGAAGCAGAGAGCAGCTGAGTCAGCTTGTTGTGGTGTGGCTGTAGATCCATTCAGTAACGTTCTCAGTAAAAGTGAATAGTGTGATAAGGTGGATTTGGTTACTGTGACACAGTAAACTGTCTTGTCTTTAGCCCTAGTCTCTACTCCAAAACACTCTGAGTTGTAGCTTGAGAAGAGTCAGCTCAGTTAACCTGAACAAACTGTTAGCTAGCTAACTAGCCGGCAAACACACTGATGTTAATGTGAACATGCTAACGCTAGCTGCTACTAGATACGTTAGCTAGTGTGCTAATCAGATGTGTTAACAACAAGACAGTGATGTTAGCTGACCAGATGCTATGGTTAGCTAGCTAACAAGCTGACATTATCTAAACTAGAGGTGTGACCAAGTCAACTTTGCTTGAGCCCCAAGTCAGTCTCAAGTCTTGAGGCACAAGTCTCAAGTCAAGTCCCAAGTATAAATGTAGATTACCAAGTCAAGTCCATGTCATTAATGTCAAGTCTCAAGTCTAAATGTAGAACAGCAAGTCAAGTCAGAACAAATCAAGAGTCCAGTATCAATTTAATATCTTAAAGAAAACTAAATATCTAGGACTTTTCAATGCAATATGGTTTTAATAGGATAAAAACTTGGTAAGAGCATCATGAGTTTGATTTCTATAATCAGTTTCAACTTCAATAAATTCAATCATTCCATACAAATTCAGAAAACAGAATTTAAATTCAGTCGTCCGCTGGAACAAATCTCATCACTTTCAATCTAAGTCATTTACACAAACACAAGATCTCAAGTCAAGACTTTAGAAACCTTTTCAAGTCATCAAAGTACAAGTCAGAGTCAAGTCCCAAGTCACCAGAACCCAAGTCAAGTCAAGTCTCAAGTCTTCTCTTCATGCAGCAAGTCGAGTCTCAAGCAATTCAAACTGTGACTCAATTATGTGACTCAACCCACCTCTGATCTAAATACAAAATCGATGGATCAGTGATGAAATGATCAGTTCGGTCAAAAACAGCACAGAAATTAACTGTATTCAATTCTGTTAGTCATAGATTTAGAAACGCAATCAGCTGTTCAAATAACTGACATGTCAAGACATCTCCAGCGCAGCTACAGTGGAGTTTGATATGAGAAAATGTTTCAGGATGTAAAACATCAGCGGTAAACGTCAGGTTTTGGTGTCAGTCCCTCAGAATCAAAGAGCGAGGGCTTCTTTCTAGAGCCGCCATTTTGCACCAAGAGACGTTCAACAATCATACAGGGAGAAATCCATCGTAGAAGAGGAGAGAGACCAGTTTCTCCACCACAGGAGCAGGAGAGAGACCAGAATGCACTGCAGCAGAGAGACAGGCTTTGAGGAAGGCCAAGAACTGGAAAAATCCACTCTCTTGCTCTTGGAAAATGTAATAAGTAATGCCATCTATTACAGTACAGCACCAGTGCTATAAATGCTGTGGCAATGCTCAAAATCATTCCAGACTGGCAAATATCTATCTGCTGCTCAAGTCTGAGTTGAATTACTTTCCTTTTTGACATTTACCCAAATACCTATCTGGATTTGATTTATGTTGTCTGCTGGTACAATGGACCCAACTGAAGTGTCTCAAAAGGACAAACCCCACTCCTCTTGGCACACAAGCCAGGCCAAAACAAACGCTCACTTGACAGTTTGGGAAATCACCACCGGCCAGATGCCGGTGTGTTTTGGCTGCGGCTCTGAGGTTTGTTTCCTCTGCAAGACGCTTTGTTCAGTGACCGGCATCACCTGGACTCCCGTTCTGTTCTGAAAATATACATGGGTGGTGAAATAGCAGAAGTGGCTGGTAAGGTTTTTTTAACATTATATTTTGGCCTTTATTCGGTAGTTGAGATAGACAGCAAAGTAACAATACTTCTACTTGAGAAAGACATTACTCTTTCCACCTCTGATACGAATAAACTTGACTTAAAGGAATAGTTCACCCAAAAATTTAAATTCGGTCATTATCTGCTCATCCTCATGCCAGTACAAACTCAGGTGAGTTTTTTTTCTTCATACAACTCACAAGTTCTCCAGGCTCACTGCCAGAGGAGCTTTCTTCCAAACAGTTGCAGTAAATGGAGTCCAGTCCTTTAGGCTTGAAAAAGGGCAACAAATGTCCATAAAATGACTCCATGGAAAGAAATTAAATTTGATCCATTATTTGATGAAAATTGAGTACCACAGTGGCCTCACAAGGTTTGGTAATGCGGAAGTAAATGCAATGCCGATCGACTCGATTTTCATGAAATAATGGATCAAATTTTGTTTTTTTCCACTCACAGAGCGATCGTATGGCGTCAGAAGACTTGGATTATACTACAGGAGCTGTATGGAGTCATTTTATGGACATTTGTTGCCCTTTTTCAAGCCTAAAGGACTGGACTCCATTTACTGCAACTGTTTGGAAGAAAGCTCCTCCGGCAGTGAGCCTGGAGAACTGCTGGTAAGTTGTATGAAGAAAAAACACTCACCCGAGTTTGTACCGGCATGAGGATGAGTAGATAATGACCGAATTTAAATTTTTGGGTGAACTATTCCTTTAAAATGGTGAACATGACTGGTGAAATTTAGGCACTGGAGTCCTGCTGGTGTTGCTGTGCAGTCTGGACAGACGGCTCGCAGCTCTGCTCTGTGTTCAGCTTTAATCTCTGACCAGAGAACAGTGTTCCTACAACTGTACGCTGGGAAATACCTGCATCCAGCAGGCAGAGGAACCTTGGGGGCTTTTCAATAATTCAGACACCATTCCTGCAACACTTTCTCCCTCTCAGGGCAGTTTCAGACAGGTTACACACACACACACACACACACACACACACACACACACACACACTGAAAAACAACAACACTCTTCTCTGCATGTTCTCCCAGAAAACACATGGCCTGGAGTGTCAGCAGGAGGAACTGAGACACGACTTTACATCCAAACAGAAAGCAACCGTCTCCTGCTTTCTTTTCTATCTGTCTTTGTCTTTGGAAATCCACAGAAACCAAAATCTATTGGGCATGAGCCTCTCCTATGGCAGCAATGGCTTTATTTTGATCAAAACATACAGCTGATTCAACACCAAATACCATCTAATTTGTGTAGAGCCGGTTTTAGTCCTTTTGAGATGATATTAGGCCTTTCCCATGGTAGCAAAATCTTAATTTTAACCCAAATATGCATAATTTCACATACAAAGCCAGTAGTGCAGGTGTTCACACGGCTCATGCAGGCAGATGGTGGACCAGGTCAGCTAAAAGCCAAAATTCAACTACATGTGTTTGACTGGATGATGTAGTTTTGACCCGCCTGCCTCGCACTTCAATTTGCGGCGCTTTTATGTATTTTTTAGTCCCCCCCCCACCACCAACTTCAAATGTTAGAGGAAGATTTTTCCATGAAGGCTATAAAATTTTTAAAACACAGTTTATATCAGGCCAGCGCACAGCGTCTGCATTTTCAAAGAGATTAGTTTGACTCAACTTTAGCTTCTGTAGGAGTGGGAGAAATTCCTTCTATTAATTCTTAGCGTTTCTTAATTCTGATCATACTCACATAATTATTAGGTTATTAAATCATCCCTAACAATGCATAGTTTGTTTCTTACCACTGTTTATGCTTTACTTAACAACAACAACAACAACAACATCTATAGGCTGTTGTCAGGTGAAAGCCTCGTATCTCCAACATCAACTGTTCAGGAACGAAGTCAAACAGCCTTGTTTCAGTTTGACCAGCAGGCATTTCTGAGCTCTTCTAATGAGTTTTAAAAGGTTTCATCAGCATGAGGCTTGTTGAATTTCCTCATCCTACAGAAGAGCAGTTAAAACATGAAAATTAACAAAATTTGATAAGCCACAAGTCTGTGTTCAGGTCAGTAAAACAAGTCAAGCCAGTTGTTTCTAATCTAAATCAGGTCAATCAACTGTTTATCTCACCTGGCTGTTAGAGCCAAACCTACCAGCCACAGACACATTTTTTCCAGTGGCTGGTGGTAATTTCCCACAATGCTTTGCACTGTTGGCACAGCGCACCATTACACCGCCTGTGTATTAAATACATTTTGTCTGTTATGCTGCTCTGTTAGGGACGGCCCTGACTGCAGGCTCTCCTGGGAAATCAGCCACTTCCTGTTGTATCTCAGCCGCTGGAGGTGAAGGAATTAAGGAGAGATGGAGGGGGGGGGGAGGGGGGGGGGGGGGATATATAGAGGGGCCACGCTGCCGTTATTTAGTCAAGCTGTATTTTCCAGCCTCCCTCTGTGAGAAATGGGTCAGCGAGCAGCTCAACACCTGCTGCTGCAGATCGATGCAGTTCACATATAACATCCTGACATCTGGAGCAGCGTTTCATCCAGAGGGAACTGAACCCCCAACCTGCTTGTGTTACTGCCTTGCTCAACACACTCAGCCACTCTCTGGGTCAGCAGGTCCACTGTGAAACCGTTTCAGAAATGTGTGTGAGCAGCAGCAGTGTGCAGCGATCTCCCTTTTCCACCACTTTCATCCTTCAAGAGCCATGACTGCACATCGTTTTAGTTTTGTGACTCCAGTGGGAATTGAACCTCTCACCCTGGCAGTGTTAGTGCCTTGCTTCACCACAGGATCATCATTTCATTTAGAACAGATGCAGCCCTGCCAGCAGCAGCAGCAGCAGCCGGAGGGAGCAGAGTGACAGGAGATCACAGCAGAAGCAAAATGGCAAAACCACAAGACTCCGGCTCCCACTGAGCTGCTGCTGCATGACACTCTGCCGCCTGACAGCAGCTAAAAGGCACATTTCACGTTAAATTAACTGTGGAAATATAGATGGTGGTCACATATTACTATACTGTACATGAATGTGAGCATTTACATTTTCCTCAATATAACTGAATGGGGGTTATTCCTTCATATCAAGGGTCCAAGTCACAGAGACCGACCACTACCTGCAGAATTTAAAACGCTTTTCCTCTGATGCAACAACGGGGGATGTGAGTCTGCCTCCCCCCTCTACATCAGCGCACATACCTGCTGTGGTTACATGGTCCGCTTCTTCCACTCGGGCTAATCCTGTGGAGTTTGGCCATGAAAAGCCAGCAGCATCCTTATCGCAGCGGGGGGAGCGGGGAGAAGCGCTGGCATGGGACTGCGGCGGAAGCTCTCCAAGGCTGACCCGGAGTCCAGAGTGCACGACGCCGCCAGGAAAAGCCAACAGTCCCGGTGTGGGATCAGCAGACTAGAGGTCAGAGAGACGGCTGCGGAGACAGCCACGACCGGCAGACACCGAGACACGGAGCATAGCCGCGGTACAGCAGCGCTTCACCCGGAGTGAAAACAGGTAAAGATGCGGATAAAGCTGCAATAAAGCGCTTTTTACGCGCATGTAACCTGCGCTTTAACCTTCACAGATGACAGCGTCTTCACAGGAGTCCAGGTGAAAACCAGCTCGGTAGCATCCAGGAGAGAGAAATTCACACGAACATCCAACAAGTGAGGGATGAGGAGGCGGAATGAGACAAGAGGCGGCGCTGCGTCCTGGAGGAGAGGAGAGGAGAGGAGGGGAGGGGAAAGGAGAGGAGAGGAGGGGAGGGGACAGGAGAGGAGAGGAGAAGAGGGGAAGAGAGGAGGGGAGAGGAGAGGAGAGGAGGAGAGGAGAAGAGGGGAAGAGAGGAGGGGAGAGGAGAGGAGAGAAGGAGAGGAGAAGAGGGGAAGAGAGGAGGGGAGAGGAGGAGAGGAGAGGAGCCGCCCCAGAGGCTGCTGAGGGAAAACCATCAGGCTCCTGCTGTACAGATATCACTGGAAAACTGAAGTCCCCATAGGAATATTACAGATATCTAAGATATTAAAAAAAATACCATAATAAAACAATAAAGTCACTGTAACTCACTGCTGTAACTACCAACTACAGACACACTTTAGGTCCTATAGAAATATTATAGGAATATTATAAAGATACCTAAGAGACAAAAAAAAAACAAAAAAAAAACATTAAAGTACAATAAGGTTACTATAAGTCACTACTGAGTCAGACATGCTTTGACTCCCTATAGGAATATTATAGGAATAGTATACCAGATAAAAAAAAATCAAAACAAACAAAAAAAGTCCCATAAAATACAATATGGTCTCTATAAATTCACTATAGAGACACACTATGATCCCCTATAGAAACACTATAGTCATACTATAGGAGATCAAAGATACCAATAAAGTACAATATGGCCACTATAAACTCACTATCGTGCACTACAGACACTCTTTAAGTCACTATAAGAATATTATAGGAATATTATAGAGATACCATCTGAGGAAAAAGCATACAATAAATAAATAATAATAATAAATAAATTAAATAATAAATAATAATAAAAGTAGGCTAATCATAAAGTAACTATTGAGTATCACAAACACACTGTAAGTCCCTGTGAAAGGAATATTCTAGTGATAGTGTGTTCAGGTCGGCTGTAATGTGGCTGAGCACTGCAACATTAAATAAATGCTAAACCCCCCAAACACAGAGCATTAGGCTGCAGTAATTGATTTGCCCTCAATCACTGCTGCCTTAATCTGTTTACTGTCAAAACCAAGTCAACGCAAATACTGACAGAGCGAGCCGGCAGCCAGAAACTCAGGGAGAAGAAGAACCAGAGGAGGGAGAGGAGAAGAAGAACTAGAAGAGGGAAAGAGGAGAAGAAGAACTAGAGGAGGGAAAGAGGAGAAGAAGAACTAGAGGAGAAGAAGAACTAGAGGAGAGGGAGAGGAGAAGAAGAACTAGAGGAGGGAAAGAGGAGAAGAAGAACTAGAGGAGGGAAAGAGGAGAAGAAGAACCAGAGGAGGGAAAGAGGAGAAGAAGAATTAGAGGAGGGAAAGAGGAGAAGAATAACTAGATGAGAGAGAGAGGAGAAGAAGAACTAGAGGAGGGAGAGAGGAGAAGAAGAACCAGAGGGAGAACAAGAGGGAGGAGAAGAACTAGAGAAGGGAGAGGAGAAGAAGAACTAGAGGAGGGGAAGAGGAGAACAACTAGAGGAGGGAGAGGAGAAGAAGAACTAGAGGAGAGAGAACTAGAGGGAGGAGAAGAACTAGAGAACAGAGAGAGGAGAAGAACTAGAGGAGGGAGAGGAGAAGAAGAATTAGAGGAGGGAAAGAGGAGAAGAAGAACCAGAGGAGAGAGAGAGGAGAAGAACAACCAGAGGAGGGAGAGGAGAAGAAGAACTAGAGGAGAGAGAGGAGAAGAAGAACTAGAGGAGAGAGAGGAGAAGAAGAACTAGAGGAGGGAGAGAGGAGAAGAACCAGAGGGAGAACAAGAGGGAGGAGAAGAACTAGAGAAGGGAGAGAGGAGAAGAACTAGAGGAGGGAAAGAGGAGAAGAATAACTAGATGAGAGAGAGGAGAAGAAGAACCAGAGGGAGAACAAGAGGGAGGAGAAGAACTAGAGGAGGGAGAGGAGAAGAAGAACCAGAGGAGGGAGAACTAGAGGGAGGAGAAGAACTAGAGGAGAGAGAGGAGAAGAACTAGAGGGAGAGGAGAAGAAGAAGAGTAGGGCTTCTGACTGGAAGGCTGTCGGTTTGGACCGGTGAGGTCACCCTTTAAATTGCAGGGCATTAATGACTGGAAATAACTAATTAATACGCAAGTAAACTAGATGTAATAACTAGTTATAGTGTTATGACTGGTAATAATTACTACTAATAAACAAGTAAAAAAAAAGGCTGTTTTTAAAACAGGAAATCAGGGAGTTGAGATAGCAGAAGGATCTTGGTGTAAAACAAGCAAAACAGTGAAGAATAATTTCAGCAGACGTTTCAGTTTCATGGATCTCTGCTCTGCTGAAGCCTGATGGGCGGAAGCGTCTGCTGGAGTTAGTCTTTAGCATTCAGTCACATGTCTTACTGAAGAACTTTTTACTATCTCAGCTCCCTGGTTTCCTTTTCTGAAGCTTTCTGAAGCCTTAACAAAACTAAGCAGTGTTGATTTTTCAGTGGCATTTATCTTGAGTTGGTAAGTGAGAGTTGTTGGTTCAGTCATAGATGTCTTTCCCTGGATAAACAACGGTCGAATGAAAAAATCTTACTAAATATGTTAATATTTGAAGTTTTATCCTAAAATGAGATTTTGAAATGAGGCCATCTGAAAAGAAAAAAACCTCTTATGAAGGAAATGACTGTTTCCATAAAAGTAAAACCCATTCTGACGACTTTTATCACAACTTCTCTCCTTGAGACAGGAAGTGTATTGCTAGCGCCGCCCTCCTCCCCCACCCCACCACTTGTCAGTCATCTTGATGATGTCATCTGTCCTGAGGCTGAGGTAACCAGCAGCTAAAGCCTCCACAGGCGCTGAAGAAGCAGACGGAGAACAACCGGGACGAAAAGCACCGACGTGAAGCCGGCCGGAGCGGAGGTCACCGCCGGTGAGCCAGGGGCGCGTTTGATCGGACGGGTAGTATCGACCGAGGGGGAGGTGCAGCGGACTGACCAGGTGCGACACCAGATCTGAGCGTCAGACTGCTGGGTCAGTCGGTCTGACAGCAGTGACCTTCCAGACCAAACACCGGCTCTCCAGGTCCAGGATCTGCCTCACACCTCCACAGCTCGCTCAGACACTAACAGCAGAGTAAGCTTCACTTCCTGCATCACCAACACTGAAAACAACCAACAGTAAGGAAGTCAGGGGTCAGAGGTCACAGCACCTGGACAATACAGCTGGAACATGCCCAGCCCCTTTTTCACTGAAAATCTGTGAAATGACAATGAGGTCAACTCTGCTCGAGTCCCAAGTCAGTCTCAAGTCTTGAGGCACAAGTCTCAAGTCAAGTCCAAAGTTTTAATGTAGATTACCAAGTCAAGTCCAAGTCATTAATGTCAAGTCTCAAGTCTAAATGTAGAACAGCAAGTCAAGTCAGAACAAATCAAGAGTCCAGTATCAATTTAATATCTTAAAGAAAACTAAATATCTAGGACTTTTCAATGCAATATGGTTTTAATAGGATAAAAACTTGGTAAGAGCATCATGAGTTTGATTTCTATAATCAGTTTCAACTTCAATAAATTCAATCATTCCATACAAATTCAGAAAACAGAATTTAAATTCAGTCGTCCGCTGGAACAAATCTCATCACTTTCAATCTAAGTCATTTACACAAACACAAGATCTCAAGTCAAGACTTTAGAAACCTTTTCAAGTCATCAAAGTACAAGTCAGAGTCAAGTCCCAAGTCACCAGAACCCAAGTCAAGTCAAGTCTCAAGTCTTCTCTTCATGCATCAAGTCAAGTCTCAAGTCTTAAAATTGTGACTCGAGGCGAAGTCATGTGACTCGAGTCCAAGTCATGTGACTCGAGTCCCCACCTCTCCTGTCAACACTTCAATGAAGAACGGACTGACGAGCTGCTGATCCTCCAGCCTGTTACTCCTGTTTACATTTACATCCAAGTCATTCAGCTGAGAGTGACTTGCAGTGGGTGCAACAGTAGAATCAACTTCAATTCCTAGATCACCAACATTACAAGTCACCAAAGGAGTGATGAAGGAGGATATGTATGACCTGTTCCCCCTGAAACACTGTGACTCTGTTAAAAGCAGCTGTTGCTGATGTTCCTTTCATCTCTGGCTCCATCCAGTAGTTTGTTGTGTTTTTCTTCTTGGTGGATAACCGGCCAATCGTAGACGAGGTGACGTCACCTCCAGATGTTTCCAGCAGCTACAGTGGAGTTTGATATGAGAAAATGTTTCAGGATGTAAAACATCAGCGGTAAACGTCAGGTTTTGGTGTCAGTCCCTCAGAATCAAAGAGCGAGGGCTTCTTTCTAGAGCCGCCATTTTGCACCGAGAGACGTTCAACAATCATACAGGGAGAAATCCATCGTAGAAGAGGAGAGAGACCAGTTTCTCCACCACAGGAGCAGGAGAGAGACCAGAATGCACTGCAGAAACAAGAGAGATTGCATTTTGAAAAATAGGTGAAAGTCATTCTGGGAAATGTAGTAAATCACGAGGCAGGTTGAGGGAAAGTAAACACAGATCTGCCTCCACGGTCAGATCTCATCAGTCTGTGATGTTCGACACATTCTAGCAGTTATTTTGTGATAAGTGTTGTCATTTACTGTTTTGGTGAACCCACTTTACCCACTTAACATGCATAATGGGCACACACCTTTAAAAAAAACACACACACACACGCACACACACACACACTGTAGCCTTCACATGGCCAGCTGTCTGGGTGTGTGTAGGGCAGGGAGCAGCAGCATCACTATGGCAACCAGTGGCTTCCTGGTGAGTGAGAGGTCATGGTGCGTGTGTGTGTGTGTGTGTGTGTGTGCGTGCGGATGAAAACAAAGCTAATGCCATTTCCTGTGCTGGGAGGCAGCTCTTCGATGCTTATCTGGACTCGCCTGTCCCTGCTATTATACTGTACATTGTATACTAACCCCCCCCCCCATCACTTTGTTCTTCAGTCAGTTGTTCCTCTGCTTAAAAGCTACATCCCTCTGCCTCTCTGCTGATGGTTAGCATGCTACATCAGACAGATCATCATTGAACAAAACGTAGTACAGCTAGTAGTATAACACTCTGGAGTCCAAAATCCCTCCAGAAAATATTAATGGGCTTTGCTAGAAATGCCAAAAATAAAGTCTGGCTACTAGCTATGCAACATTTTGTTCCATGAAATAAAATAAATCAACTGACATCAGCTTTGTGAGTTTTAAAGGATAACGCTGGTGTTGTAAATACATTTCTTATAGTCAACAAATCCTATGAAAATAACAAAATCAACAATGTGTTTGCTCTACTCCCGTTACTTTCTGACTTCCCATGTTCGTTTTTAGCCTTCAACCCGGAAGTCATTGGCTCCAATTGGAAGCTAAAAACCTTTAAATACAGCTCACAAAGACATCGTTTACATTTTAAAAATCTCTAACTGTTACCATGAAAAGTCAGGCTGTTGTAGTTATTACCAAATCAAATTCAAATGGGAACAAATTCTTCATTACGCCGGGGACTATTTTCTGTGCTACGGAACTACTTTCCCGAGATGGAAAACGTGTTTACGGTCGGCTTATTAAGTCGTTTGAGGAAAAAGTCGTCCGGCCCGGTGCATCGTGATGATGAAATATGCTGCAGAGCAGCAGCATGGCTCTGTGACGGGTTTTAATAGTTTTTAATACAATGCAGTTCTATGGCTGCTGGGACATGAGGCTGCACTGGGCACCGCTACATGGACGAGACTTGTTGGCAAAACAAATTCATTGCTGATTTTGTTATTTTCATAGGATTTGTTGACGGTAAGAAATGCATTAAAAGACACCAGCGTTATCCTTTAATCCTTCAATTACTTCTTATATTGATTAGCTAACGAATCGTTTTGGAAACAGGACTACAACTGTCACTAGCGGTTTGACGCAGTTAGCTAAATATATGAACAGTAACAACTGCAAACTGTTTGATCCAACGCTATGAAAATCTTAATAGTTTGAATGTACAACACAGTCAGGAGATCGAAGTCTGGCAACATAAACGTGTAAACGAGAGGTAAAGGAAGTCCGCTTTCCACAATGATTAGCATTTTGTTAGCAAAACTCGATATTAAAAGTAACTATCAAAGTAAGATCAAAATTCACGAAGCTGATGCTGGTGGATGTATTTTAACCCCTGGAACAAAACATAGCATCTCTCATGGATTCAACACAGTCCTTAGTTTGGCCGTTCTTGCAAATCCCATTCATATTTTCCACAGGGATTCTGGACTACACAACAAATGGCGGAGATGCAAACTTTACAGCCTATAAAACATGATGTCATACTTCTCTCTATGAGGAGGGGAGAAAAGAGAAGAAGAGACGACAGGAGGGACGGAGATAAGGAATGGAGAGGAAAACAGAAGAGACGAGGAGGAGAGGAGAAAAGAGGAGAGCTGAGGAGCAAAGAGGAGGAGAGGACAGGAGAGGAGACAGGAGGAAAGGAGATGAGAGAGGAGAGGAGAGAGGAAACAAGAGGAGGGGAGAGAGGAGGAGGAGGAAAGGAGATGAGAGAAGAGAAGAGGAGAGGGAAATAAGAGGAGAGGAGAGAGGAAACAAGAGGAGGGGAGAGAGGAGGAGGAGGAAAGGAGATGAGAGAAGAGGAAAGGGAAAGAAGAGGAGAGGAGAGAGGAAAGAAGAGGAGAGCGGGGAAAGGGGAGAAGAGGAGCAGAGAGGAGGAGAGAAGAAGAGAGGAGAAGAGACAGTAAGGAATGGGGAAAGATGAGAAGAAAGGGCGGGAGAACGGAAGAGAGTTAAGGAAAGGAAAGAACAGAGAGAAGAGAAATGGAGGAGACCTGAGGAGCCGGGAAGAGGAGAGGAGAGGAGAGCGGAAAAGATGAGAGAAAAGAAGGAGAAAGTAGGAGAGAAGATGACACAAGAGGAGAGGAGAGAGGAGGAAAGGATGAGAGGAGAGGAGGAGAGGAGAGGAGGAGGGGCTTGTGGGAGATGATTGATCATGACTAAGCATTGTGCTGCTGGCTGTAAGTGAATCCATCCATCAAGTGACCTGCTGCTCTGTCTGTCTGCTGGAGGAACCGAACCGAAGAGACAGGATGAGTTTGGGATCAGTCACACATCGCTAGTTAACATCAGTGTCTGCAGTAACTGAAGGGCCTCTAAAGCTGCAACATGCAACTTTTTAAATGACAATAAATCAATAAATAGGCTATATTCTATATTATCAGTCTCCAACACCTCCTGAAGCAGCTGTGAACTATCAGTGTTTACCTTCCTGCCTTATTCTGACAATAAAGTTCTATCATATCATATCATATTGTATCGTATATTAATGTCCTTTAAAGCTGCAATATGCAACTTTTTCACATCAAAATACCAATTAAGAAATGTGATATATTCTACATTATCACTCTGTGTGTTCAGGCCTAAATCTCTCGTGTTTACCTGAAATTGTCTTTTCAGTGATGTTGGGGGCGTTTTGGGGCGTAAATCATTTCCTGTGGGCATGTCTTGTGGGCGGGGCCAGCGGTGAGCCGGGTGTGTGTATCAAGGTGAGGCTAGCGGCCGCAGAGCAGGACGTCACAGCAACAACAACAACAATGGAGGAAAGCAGGAAGAAAAGAAAGAAGAGCGAAGCTAAACATCAGCGTCGGATCGGCTGTGGAGGCTTTATGCTGCCGGTGACCTCAGCTTCAGGAGAGATGACATCATCAAGATGACTGACAGGTGTTGGGGCGGGGACTTGACCAGCTGAGGGGGAGGAGGGCGGGGCTAACAATACACTTCCTGTCTCAAGGAGGAAAGTAGCAGATTGTAGCTTTAAAGGATAATTCTGGTTAGTTTCAACCTGGGCATTATTTTACTAGTTTTTGCCATCATGAAGATTGACTGTGTTCAAAATTTAAAAATTTCACATACTTCACTGTAGAGCTTTACGTTCCTCCAGTCCGCTGGGAGAGCACACACACTGAGAGGGTCAAAGCATTCAAACAATAGACAATAGAAAAAACACGTTCTTTAAATACAATATTTAAATACAATATGATCACAATATCATCATGATGGAAAAAACTAGTATTGACCTTATTTATGTCGGCCATTTTGATTACTCGCGCGGGGAAACACTACTTGGAAGATTGGCAGATATGTAAAACATGAGGACAGTGAAGACTTCAGATAGACCTAACTGTTATCAAATTAGGTTGCAATCTTGGGAACAACCACCACAACTCCTGCTTGAATTTAGCAGGGAAGTTATTTAGCTAGTTAGTTAGTCAGCTACTAGCTAGCAGGCTAGACCCTGTTAGCTAACAATAACGGGCCAAATGTTAAAATGTGAACCTACATCCTTCTGGATTTTTGAGATCCATTTGTTTGTATTATGTTTTTCAGTGGGGAATCTGTGAAATAATAAATGTTTTTCTGATGTGTATCTTGGTACACAACAGGACAGAGCTAGGATGGACTTGACGGTTCAAAATGGCCGCCATGTGAATAAGTTCAAGTTTGTTTATATCTATAGCCCTTTATCACAGCCTGTCTCAAGGACTCGAAGAAGAATGAGCCTAACTAGATCTAACTGATCAACAATCAATCATAAAACAAAATGATATAAAACAAACACCAGGAAGAGCAAGACACACAAAAACAGATTATGACAAGACTTAACAGCCTACCTATTCTACACAGCCTAACCTAACGCAACACCAGTAAAAAAGTCTCAATGCATACAACAAAAAAGAAAGAAAATAATAATAATAATAACTGGATTATCCACTCCTGCAGAGCGTGAATGCATGAGCTCGAGCTGCTCAGCCCAGATATGTTGTACAGCTGATTGTCTTTTGTAAAGCAAATCCTGTCTGATGCAACCAAAGGGCCCGATGGATCCTGACTGAACAGCACAGAGGAGAAGGCCACAGCACTGACTGCAGGACAAAAGCTCCTTAAAGGATCATTAATACATATCTTTGTAGTGTCTGTAGAGCTCTACTGTCTGCTTAATGGCTATAATTTATAATCGGGTTTGCAGAATCATAAATTTTCAGGATAGACTCAAGTGATTGTGCAAATAGAGCGGAAGAAGAAGAGAGAGGGATGGAGAAAGAAAGAGAGGAGGGAAGGTGGGGTGAGGGAGAGACAGAGAGAGAGAGAGACAAAGAGAGAGAGAGAGAGAGAGAGAGATGTCTACGGAGACAAACAATACCCAGTCATGGTGCATATTGTCTCTGTTGTCACTGCTGCTTATCATAGCAGCTTGATGCATTGCACTCTTGGACCTTGGACAGTTCTGCGAGCGCTGACAGCCCGCCGTATCTGCATATCTATTATTTGCGGCTGCCATAAATAAGGTTTAATGGAACTGTCAGCGTGTGCCATCGCATATTAACTGAGCCCGAAGTCGAGCGCCAGCCGCGCTCAGCTGCTGCCAAACTCCGTCCGGACGCATCTGCATCCGGACGGAGAACAGCAGGAGCACCAGCAGGTGGTGAGGAGAGCGCCAGAGAAACCTGCAGCGGCACGCAGGTGGACAGCAGGGATGGATGCATGTACGCTCAACTGAGACTTTTCTAATTATTTATCTCTATCCAAGGAAAGTCGACTGAGCACGCTTGTTCTTTTCCAGCGAAGTCTTGCTTCACATTCACAGTTTCATGCGTTCACAACTGGCCAGTACAACCAGTGTCCTACTTTCTTTTTGTTTTTCTTTCACCTTTATTAGATAGTTCGAAGTTGAGAGAGACAGGAAAGACTGGGGGAGAGAGGGGGATGAATCTCGTCCCTCCACTCTTCTCCCTCCGAGAAACAATCGAGCCAATCAGAGCCTTTGTGGGCGGGACTTTCATTGGTGTTTCGGCAGAATAATATTTGTTGAAAAATGAGGAAATCTCAGCTGAATAATGGAGTGGGAACCAGACGGACATTCAGTCTGAAGATCAGGTTAGGATGACATGTGACAAAGGTCCTGTGCTGGATTCGAACCTAGGACGCTGCGGTCACATGGTACACACCTTAGACCGCTGATCCACCAGGACGTCCCACAGTCTCTGACCTTCAGAGACAGGAGAGAGGGATGGCATGCAACAACAGTACTAGGCTGGAATCGAACCCGGGACGTTATAGTAACATGGAGGATATTCTAGCTGACTGAGTCGCCAGGGCAACGTGAAATTTCTCACTCCTGAAAAAAAGAATAATTAAATGAGTGCTTTCCTTACATCCCTAACTCTATACATCTTTCCCTTCTTTCCCCTCCATTCCCACCTTCCTTGATCCCTCACTCTATCCCTCTCCTTTGACTAATCCTCCATCCTTCCCTCATCCCTCCATCCATCCTTCCATTCATCCCTCACCCTTCCCTACCATCTTCCAGCCATCAATCCCTTCCTCCATCCATCCCTCCTTTATTTCTTCCTCTTTCCCTCTATCCTTATTTCCATTCATCCCTTCCTCTGTCCTTTATCTCCTCATCCCTTCCTCATCCCCCTTCAATCCCTCCTTCTTTGTTTCATCCTTCCCTCATCTATCCTTCCTTCCTTCCATTCAATCCTTGCTCCTTCTTCTTGCTCCATCTCTCCTGCATTTGTCCTTTCATCGATCACTCCCTCCATTTCATCCCTCCCTGCTTCCTTCATTCTTCCATTCCCTCCTTCCTCCCTCCATCCCTCCATCAGCAGCTCTGTTTTACCCCCTGGGTCTCTTCAAGGCCTCCATTAATCCACAGAACCATAAATCCTCCCACAGCTGGCTGGGTCCAGGGCCGGGGGGGGTGGGGGGGTCATCATGACGGGTGGATGGGTCCTCGGTCCTCCCCCCTCCCCCCTCCTCCTCTGGCCCTTGGGTGCTGGATGCAGCCTGACATGACAACAGCGACGGCTTCATAAGTCAGTCTGAGCACGCTCACTGGAAGCAGCTGAACCTCACACATCTGCAACTCTGTTCCAAAATTCAAGGGTTATGGTCTGTTTCCAGATTTTTCGCAGAGTGAATGCTCTGTTCACACTAGGGCTGTCAAACGATACTTTTTTTTTTTTACTAATCGCATAATTTGCTGTGATTAATTGCATTTTTGTACACAACAGTTCCTCTGGAGGGTAGATTGGATTTTCAGTCGGAGCGGATGCATTTCAATAACATCTTCCAGTCCGCAGTCTTCCATTGTGTTAACTGTCTGGAAGTCTTTACATTACATTCAGGTACTGTCAGCTTGTAGCTTGTAGCTTGTAGCTGCCAAACTGCAGTAAGACTAGCGAAGCCCTCCAGTCACATCAGCTGGACGTTTTGCTCTGAGATGATCTGTCAGACATCAACTGCATCTATAGGAAATTAACTTGTCATTACAAACTGTACATATAACCTCTGTTTTGTCCAAAGAGCATCAGGCAACTTTCTGAAATTAAACATCCCTCCTGCCAGTCCTTCCATCCTCCATCTTCTCCACCAAACTCAGCAAGCAAGGCACTTAGGTGTTGTGTATGCGTGCTATGTCATAATTAAATGTTATTTTTTATTAATGCACTAAACATTTCAAAATTAATCGCATGCATTAACGTGTTAATTTTGACAGAGCCCTAATTTACACCTTTGACCACAGGATTATCGTGTTACTAACACTCTGCAGCCTACAGTCTGCCTCAAGGGCAATTAACAGCTCTGAATTTTCATACCTTTGACTGCAGCCAAACTGTCTCATTAATACCTCGCAGCATACAGTCTGTTCATATGGTGCTGAATTTACAGACTGTTAAAATATCTTAAGATTGTTTTTATTGAAATTTTCTGTCTTTATTGGCTGGTTTACTGTAGAGAGACAGGACAGATGGGAGGGAGACATGTGACAGAGGTGGCAGGATGGAGTTAACCAGGACGCTGTGGTTACTGAGACTCCAGGATGCCTTTTATAAGATTTACTGCTTGACTTGGAAGTCATTTTCAAAACTTTTCCAGATTTCCCAGACCTGCATGTGGAGGAACTCTGTCATCAGTTTTTCCTGCAGGCCACTTTAAAGATGAGGGCGAGTCTTTAAATTCGGACTGAAACTGCAATGCTTATATTTTGTACGACCTTTTTCATCAAAATATGCACCGTCAACTGTATTGTCAGATATGTACAATTTATTTTGTGTTTAGAAAGTCAGAAATGGGCATTTTTCTCTTCATCTTTGTCTTTAACAACTTTTGGAAAAGATGATTGTCTATGTCAGCAAGGAGGCTAATTTGCATACGTCATATCACAGCAAATTAGTTTCAGATTGACATGTCAATCAAAAACTTTGATTGACGTGTCACTCTGTTGTGGCGGACATGGCGCCGGGTCAGCGTTACTGCAGAGTGGAAGGATGCAGAGACAGAATGTTATATTGGCTTCTTGTCACTGTAATGGATTCCCTTTACTGAAGTCTCTGTTGTTTTCTATGCCGTTATGAATTGAATGGGAGTGAATGAGACTGAATGATATCGCAAAACTGAATTAAAAATATCTTTCATTGTGGTGCATGCATGTATACAGTAAATAGTAAAAATTAACTTAATAGGGATAGAAAACATAAAAATAAGCAAACAACTCCACTCACACTGGAATTGTCGTGCTTATCACTTACCACCATGCTGTGGTCACTAATACTGAAAAACTTTATACAATTCGTCAGTGTTCCTACATAGGAAATGTAAATAATAATATGTATGTCAAAACTTAAGATATAGACAACTCGTCTTGTCTTCCGTTGTTACCAAGATGGAGCCAAGTGAACCGACTTCTCTTAAAGGGACTTTGGTGACATCACCTGAAAGCCCTCTGTTGACCTTATTCACATGGCAGCCATTTTGAACACTTGGGGTGGGAATTCTACCTGGAAGATTGGCATATATACATGTAAAGCGTTACTTCAATAAGCAAGGAGTTCAGATAGACTGAACAGTTATCAAATTAGCAACCCCAGGAACAACAACCATACCAACTGCTTGGATTTCACGGGGAAGTTAGCTAGCCGGCTTACTAGTTAGAAAGCTACTAGCTACCACAGCTTAGACTCTGTTAGCTAGCAATAATGGGCCAAATATATTAAATTATGAACATATCCCTCTGGATTCTTGAGATCCATTTGTTTCTGATATATTTTTCAGTGGAGAATCTGTGAAATGCTAAATGTTTGTGATTTGCATTTGGTACACAACAGTAGAACAGAGGTAGGCTCCCCACATTTAGTGTTCAAAATGGCCGCCATGTGAATAAGGTCTACTGTCTATATGTAGATTGATATGTATAGTCTACTGTCAAATGTTCTGTATGTCTTCCACTAGCCATTAGCGTTCCATTGGCACTATAAATAGGGTCCTGTGTGTCAGGACGTCCTGTAACAGAATGTTTTCACCAAGACAAACTCCTGTACATTCCCTGGTGTTTAAAGTGACTCTCTCTCTCTCTGAAGCGCCGTTTGAGCTCCCAGCAGGAAGGAGGAAACAGTTAACTGAGCGTGACCATCAGCGAACACTAATCCAACGTGTAGAAAAGCTTCATTATGAGCGCTGGCTGTGCTGATAGTGTGTGTGGAGCTGAAGAGCCGCGGGCCGCGGGGATTAGCGGGAGAACGAAGCTCCGCTCGGCTCTTCCTCACATTGTTCCTCAAATTAATACGGAAGATAAGACTTTTAACACGGGGATAAAAATAAAGACGGCTCTCTCTTTCTGAATTTATCTCTCAGTGGACAAGCGTGACTCAATACACGCTCATGTACTCACACACACACACACACACACCATATAAATTCACACATGTATAGCCGCTCACACACACACACACACACACACACACACACAAACGCAGTGGGCACATGCTTGCACACAAATATCCAGAAACACACCATGTGAAAGCACACACACACACCAATAAGCATCAGAAAACACACAACATAAAAACATGCATGCACACACACCTATAAACATCCACAAACACACACCATGTAAAATCACATCCACACACACACACACACAGAGAGAGCTGGTGCTGAATATGAGGATGACTGTGGTGCTGATGAAGCTGAGCTGCAGCAAAGACAACGAGGAGAGGATGAGACAAAGGAAGGAAGGAAGGAAGGAAGGAAGGAAGGGAGGAAGAGCAGATTATGCAGCTCATGGTTCCCGTGTGTTTTGGCCCGCTCCGTCTGAAAATCCACCGCCAACACACACAGAGAAACATGAATATATTATTATAGAATTCTCCTTATAGAAAATGATAAATCGCTAAACAATAAGCGAGCGGGAGAGATGAAAGCAGAAAACTGATGTCTACTGAAGCATCATGCTGGTGTCCTCGTGCTTCTAAGACCGGACACCACATCACACTGTGCAGTCACTGGGCTTGACTGATGATACTGAATATGTTTCTATTGAAGCTGCCGATATTTAAATTTGACCATTCAGTATTAAGTATTCAGTGATTTTATTCTTGTCAAGGTGGAAAAGAAAAACTCTTCACTGACACGATTGGACTACCAGCACCAATACTAGTAATAACAACCACATTATTCTTATATACTTATGTGGAATCTGACCAAAATGTCACATTAGAGTCAACTCTTAAGGGTTTCCCATGACAACCGAGCTGTGTAGTATTGATCAATTCTACAATAAATATGTCTATATATACGTCTCCATCATATCAGTTGACGTAACTCGCTCTCTGGCGGCCATATTGGTCTTCAGCTGTTTGACAACAGAGACTATAAACAGCTGATTGTGTTTCTACAGACGGTTAATTTCTGTCTGTTTCTGACTGAACTGATCATTTCATCACTGATCCATCTGATTGATTTAGTGTTTAGATAATGTCAGCTTGTTAGCTAGCTAACCATAGTATCTGGTCAGCTAACATCACTGTCTTGTTGTTAACACATCTGATTAGCACACTAGCTAACGTAGCTAGCAGCAGCTAGCGTTAGCATGTTCACATTAACATCAGTGTGTTTGCCGGCTAATTAGCTAGCTAACAGTTTGTTCAGGTTAACTGAGCTGACTCTTCTCAAGCTACAACTCAGAGTGTTTTGGAGTAGAGACTAGGGCTAAAGACAAGACAGTTTACTGTGTCACAGTAACCAAATCCACCTTATCACACTATTCACTTTTACTGAGAACGTTACTGAATGGATCTACAGCCACACCACAACAAGCTGACTCAGCTGCTCTCTGCTTCTAGCTGCTTCTACAGATTTACACTTTATTAACTAACACACAGTTCTACAGATTTACACTTTATTAACTAACACAGTTCTACAGATTTACACTTTATTAACTAACACAGTTCTACAGATTTACACTTTATTAACTAACACAGTTCTACAGATTTACAATTTATTAACTAACACACAGTTCTACAGATTTACACTTTATTAACTAACACAGTTCTACAGATTTACACTTTATTAACTAACACACAGTTCTACAGATTTACACTTTATTAACTAACACAGTTCTACAGATTTACACTTTATTAACTAACACACAGTTCTACAGATTTACACTTTATTAACTAACACAGTTCTACAGATTTACACTTTATTAACTAACACACAGTTCTACAGATTTACACTTTATTAACTAACACAGTTCTACATGTTCCTGGTGGTTGGTAGATTTTTTGACACATCTGTGAAACCTCTGTACATCTCAATCTGCCTATAGACTAGTGGCACAGCTGCAAAGCTTAAATGTCACCTATTAGTTTTTAGTAAGAGGCCAATATTGTCCGATATACAGTACTGTGCAAAAGTCTTAGGCACATGTAAAAGAAATCTGTAAAGCGAAGAGGCTTTCAAAAATAATGAAATCAAAATTTTCTAAATCTAAAAAAATGTACTATAAAGAGCAGTCTACTGACTACACTAATGCAGAAGACACATAAATAAACATCTAAGACAACATTTATATAAAAGTGTAGGGTGCCTAAGACTTTTGCACAGTACTGTATATCAGCAAACTCATATATCAGTCTGACTGTCGAAGTGCAGTTAGACACTGAACCTCCACCTGCTCACTCAATGAAAACCACTCTAGATAAAGTTGCTCTGCCCTAAACTAAACGCCCAAAATATAACTGTAAACATACATTAAGTGGCCATAAACACCCAAATGCTCCATGTTGCCTCTGTCAGCAGGCGGTCAGCAGGCGGTCAGCAGGCGGTCAGCAGGCGTGTTGTTGTGACGGACTGTAAATCAAAGCCATCAGATCTTCATGCTTCATTCAGCTCAGATGCTCTGCTGCTGTCGGCTGCTAATTCTGCTGCAACCACATTACTCTCCTCCTTAATAAGGTTTAGTGTGTGTCTGCCTCCCCCCCCCCCCCCGGCTGGAGCTTAAATGACGCATTACCCTGCAGTGTGTGTGTGTGTGTGTGTGTGTGTGAGTGTGTGTGTTTGCACGTAACGTTACGGATTGTCATTATATACTCCTGTTAGAAAATGAGGAAACGTGTGTGTGTGCATGTTAAGGATTGCCATTGTATAATTGCGTTATAAAATCAGGAAAGTGTGTATGTGTGTGTGTGTGTGCATGTGAGTGAACATGTGTGTGTGTGTAGTGTGTGATTACATAGATGTAATGATTGTCAAATAGCGTACTGGCATTAGAAAACAAGGAAATGTGTGTGTGAGTGAACGTGTGTGTGTATGTGCATGCAGGTTAATGACTGTCACGAGGAAAGGTGTGTGTGTGTGTGTGTGTGTGTGTGTGTGTATGTGCAGGTTACTGCTGGTCTTTGTGTAGCAGTGTTGGAAGAAGGGGCGGGGCTTGTCTCATTAGAGGCCTTTTAAAAAGCTGATTGGCTGAGGCAGTAAAGGTCAGGGAGCCAGCAGGACGCAGGCTAACGATCCAGTCTGCTTCAACCTTTATTTACCCAGGGACGTTTGTTCAACACACACACACACACACACACACACACACACACACCATCAGCACCGCCCTGCTTCACATTCACACACCTACATCCACTCACTGCCCAGTACAGCGAGTCTTCTACTGAGCAGCTCCAGTTAGGAGTTACAGGGAATCTGCAGGTTTCAGAAAGACACATTTAAGACATTTTAAGAGCTTTTACTGCGACCTGGAACTGAATTTAAAAACCAAAATAAAGACACAAAGCGGTCAAAAGCAGAGCGTTTCTGATTAGACATAGCTGACGAATGCTGTGAAACTATAAATGGGCAGAATGAGAAAAAGAACAGCAGGGGCAAGATTCACAAAACATTCTTCAGAAGAAATTTCTTTTTAAATGCCATTTTTTAAAATCTTAACTTCAAACTTAGGAAGAAATTTAAGAAAAGATGTATTCACTAAAAACTATCTTACGAATTTTCTTGCCTTTTTTCTTTTATTTACGTAAATGTCCCATATGGTGTAAGGCAGGACTCTCCTCTCCTCTGTGATGATAAAGGAGTTGGATGTGTATCTAAACATGGTGAAAGCATCAAAACTAAATCCACACAATCCATATTAGAAAAGCGAGCCTCTAAACGAGCCGTTTGGACTTCCGTAACTTTGCGGCGTCACAAAGGTTCGCTCATTATCATTTCTGTAAGAAATAATAGACTAACAAAGTGTTTTTTTCAAAGCGGTCGAGCGGTCGTCATCGTTTATTACCGGAGAGTTTTCCCTACCTGTAGCCGCCGGGCCGCGGCGTCTCACGTTTCGCTCTCGAAACGGTTAGCCAATCGGAACGGAGGGTCGTTAATATTAATGAGCCTTAAAGACACGGAGACAGAAACGGCCTGTTCTTGGTAAGGCTCAGAGAGATGCTGGAAAATGAACGTGGAGAAATGGATTGAGAGTGTTTTTGGTTCATGACACCACACACACAGCTTTGAATGGACAGAAAGACACAAAATAAAACTCTGGAGAGTGGAGAATATGGAGCTTTAAGAATAAATATGAGAGAAAACATTGTAAATTAATAGGAAATGAAGGAACACGCAGTCCAGCTGTTTAGTAAAGCAGACAGGATGCAGATTGTATTTCTAACTCTGTTCTGTCTTACAGCCGACCGACGCAACTTCACACACTGGCGGCCCCAAATGGCTGCTAGAGGTAACCGTTTGAGTTATTTGACTTCATTACCCAGAAATCCTGTGCGGTGAGGTCAGTAAAGCGGTCTGTGACTGGACCGACGAGAACCAACTGAAGCCTTCGCCGCTCTTCTCTCTGTCTGTTCAGTCATGGTGGCTCTCGCTGCTCACGCTAACTACCTAGTTCTTCTTCTGTTGATTCCAAACAAACCGGAAATGTAGAACGCATCACTTCCTGTGCGGCAGGAAAGAGCGACCGGACACCGGCTGTTCAGAACAGACAGTGGAAAAGCTTCATGAACTGAGGTTGGATGACTGTTGAGTTCCAGACATCAGAGATAAAGAACAGAAGACATTTATTTAGAGGAAAATGTGAATGATTATTACTGTAACACAAACTCTGGCTGTTTCTCTGTTGTCTTGTTCTCTCTCTCGTTTCTTTGTTTTTAACTGTTTCTGAGTTGTTTGTCTTCTATAAAACACTTTGTGACGATCTCGTGTTCAAAGTGCTCTAGAAATAGTCTCGACTGCCGCCGCCCCTCTCAGCATCGAGGCTGAGGCGGCGTGGCTGGTGTGCCGACCGGCGGCGGCATCATTATAATGTCATTATAATCAGAATTTGTCCGTGCGGTCTGACGGATCGTGTTGACAGAAGGAGGTTTTTAAACTGCTGGAGCGGACCGGAGTCTGGATCCGCTCGTGTGGGCGGTTCTGCTAAATAACAGAAACACATTTTAGCTCCATAACTGTCGGCTCCGCTCAGTAAACCGCCTCGACTCGCCGCGCCGAGCTTCACCGGGTCGGAGATCGTCTCGTTGTTGTTTTGTTTTATTCATTGTTGCTGCATGCTGATCCCGTCTGTTCAGTCGTTCATCTTCCCTCTGAGGCGCGGCGAGGCTTTCAGGCCGCCGCCCACTCGCTCGCCCGCAGCCTCGTGGAAAAGACGAGTCACACGAGTCCAGCGCAGGAAGACGGGAGTCGGTCTGAATAAAGCAGGTTTGAGTGAGTCAGCGGGACGGTCAGAGGATGGATCGGGCGGCCGGGTCGGGTCGGGTCGGGTCAAAGGTCACGCAGGGACGAGGTCCTGACGGGGTGAGGAGGGAGAAGGCAGTACGGCTGCACAATTAACTGATATTGAAATCACAATATCGACTGGTGCAATTTCCAAATTGCAAGAAGCTGCAAATTTTTTTTTTTTTGACAAAGGGAACGAAAATCCAAACAAGGAGTTCTTCGGCTCTGCAGATTCCCTGGAATACAAATCAAGTTGCTTGTTGGATTTTAAGATAAATATGAAGCTTTCTTATTGATTCCCTTGTTTGCTGTGTTATTATTCATATTTTATTTTTCTTTGCTGTTTTACTATTTAGCTGCTGCAACTGAGAACTGGGTTTATTCTGTTTTTTAAAGCGCTAAGAAAGAAATTACGTAAGAAAGGCTTCGTCTACATTTATGCATTTCACAATTTGAATCAAAAAATGCATCGTATTTTTTTTCAGGATGGTAAATCTCTATAAGGCAGTAATGTAAAGTGTACAGATGACAGGACACTCTGTTTCTTTGGAGATGCTGTTCATTACTAAAACACATTTCACACAGTCCATAAAAGATTTTACACTTTCACCACTTTATTACAACACGTCAAGTTCTTTTCAGAATAAATGCGCTCAGCATCGCTTTGTTTACCCTCCAAAACCTCAAAATAAGAAATGAAATCATCTAAATCACTGAACAACAAGTTTACTGAGGGTGTCAATCACATCTGAAGTATGAACACAACGATATATCAAATGAGATTTATTCTCTAAAATAAATATCTGTGTTATTTTAATTTCCATATCACAGCATTTTGAACTGTTTTAACTTGTCCAACAGAACAAGAACATTAACATGTAAAAGGAAATTAAACAGATGAAACATTTAACACATCAAAGAAATCCTTATGGCTTCCAAGGAAATGCTAAAACGCTAAAACAAAAACTAAAAGCTCTACAAAACAAAACAAAAGGCTTACTCAGTTTTAAAAGAGAACACACTTTCATTTCCTTTCCTCTTTCAAGACCAAACTGTCTGGAAAGATCAACGACACCGATATCAAACAAACAAGCATGATGCAGTCCGGATTAGATTAACATAATAATCTGCAGCGTTTTTGTTCTAAAATGAGATGAAAAATGAGATGGGAAAAATGCTTGATAGGACAAAATTCTAACAAATTTTTAGCACTTTTTAGAGGTCAGCACATAACTTCAGTCCTGGTTTGACAAAATGAAATCCTTTTTCCAGACTGGATCCTTCAGATTTTAAATGATGGAGTTCAGGTAATGATTTTCTTTCCACAGTGTACATGTAATTGTTAAGGAATAGACATCTTCCTTTGCGCTGTGACTCATTCAGGTGGTCGGGGGTCGGGGGTCAGAGGTGAGAGGGGGCTCAGGGGTCGGGGGGTTTACCTACCTGGCTCCAAACAGAGGAAACAGGAAGGTGGGGTTGGGCTGGAGGAGGGGAAGAAACGGCATACCTGCACACAGAACCAAACACACCGACAACAATATGACGGTTTTTATTTGACTGAATATCAGACTGTTAAAACTAACAGATACAAAATAAGAATTGATACTCTGAAGTAAAGTTTCATCTTCTACCAGGACCAGGAAAAGGTTCTTTCAGTCTTCTACCATAGCAGAACACCTTATGGTGCGACAAAGAGCCTTTAAAAAGGTTCTCTACAGCAGTGGTTCTCAACGTGGGGTCCGGGGACCACCAGGGGTCCTTGAGGGGGTTCCAAGGGGTCCCCAGCAAATTGATGAATTGTTAAACTTCACCATTATTTAATTTACAAGAAGTTAAAACAGTTAGCAAATGCAGCAGAATGACTGTTCTGATCATAGTTTCTCTGTTAACTCTCTGCCTGCAACACAGACAGTCATGGAGTTCTGGACTAAATCAAATCTGACAATAAAAATATTCTCAGACAAAATCTCATCAACTGGCTCTAATGTGGACTAAATTAGCAGCCCTTGATATGAAGAAGGTTGAGAATGACTGCTCTACAGCACCAATGGTTCTCCACAGAACCTTTATGATGCTGTAAAGAACCCTCTTAAAAAAGGTTCTCTACAGCACCGTCAAACAAGCATTTAAGAATCTATGAAAAAGTATTAAAAAAGCTTTTTAAGAAACACACTGGATTCTTTATTCTGATTTGTGTTTTTTTTTTTAAACAAATCAGAGGGTTGTTTGAGTCAAAATGGTTCTGGCAGAACGTTTCCAACCAAAGCATCCTTGAGGAACCTTCCTTTCCTGTTTGTACTGTATCTCTGAACAACACGGTCTGATCTGAGCTGCTGCTTTAAAGGGGAGGAAACCAGCTGAATGTTTGTTTTTACTGTGTCGGTTTTAACGTCTGATGTTTTGGTGATCCGGTACGATCCGGTACGATCCGGTACGATCCGGTACGATCCGGCGTGTCGCCTGCATTTTGTCTACAGAAGGAAGCGTTTCTTGTGTGGATTATTCCTGGAGAATGAGATGAAAAAGCCAACTTCTGTGCCAACAAGCAAACAGATGAAGTATCTCCTGGTCTCAGATGTGAGCTGTTTGGACTCTGTTCTGTCCGGTGGAACCAGGAAGTGTCTGGTGAATTTTGAATGAGATTTTACATCAGCCGCTGCGGCCGGAGGATGAAAAGTTTCCTGTCATGAAAACAAGAACTACTGACAACTAGCATTAACGATTATTAACAATCTAACAAGGGCTCCGACACATTTTACATTTTAAAATCCTTTTCCAGACCTAACTGCTTACACAGCAGATTTATTGCTCACTGTTTTATATCTTTTACTACAGAACTTTTACAACAAAAAATTGTTGATTTCTTGGTGATTTCTGTACTTAAAAAAAAACAAACTATATTCAGTTCACAGGACGAGTGGCGAGGGACGAGCGGCGAGGGACGAGGGACGAGGGGCGAGGGACGAGCGGTGAGGGACAAGCGGCGAGGGACAAGCGGTGAGGGACGAACGGGGAGCGGGCAGCGGCGAGGGACGAGTGACGAGCGGCGAGTGACGAGCGGCGAGTGACGAGCGGTGAGGGACGAGCGGCGGCTTTGCATCTGCGTGCGATAGCGGGGATTTTGCAACGTCAGGTTTCCGAGGGGAAGCCGGCGAACGAGTCAAAATACACAGAGAAGGGGATGGATCACCTTAAACTCTAAATACCATCAGCTGATTGTCAAACTTCTCAACTTTTTCTGCACTCACACACACACACACACACACACACACAGGCCGCGCCATCTTTAAATCTGCGATGTGTTTATTCTTGTTTTTGCACTTTGTGACAATTCGGTCAAGTCAGATAAATGTGACTTGACCGAATCGGCGCCGAGGGTTTTTGCTTTTTTCATTAACGGCGTCCGAGCGAACGCAGTGTGTGTAGCGGCGTATCGATATCAGGACAAATGCAATGAAAGCAGCCGGTTGGGTCAAATAGCTCTGGTAACAGGTCTAATTGAATCTGTGTCAGGTTCTCGCTGCAGAACCATCCACTACTGAGAAATCAATACGTCCGCTCTGCATCCACACACACTCTCATTTCACTGAAGGCTTCTCTCTCTGTGTGTGTGTGTGTGTGTGTGTGTGTGTGTGTGTGTGTGTGTTAGGGATAGACTGAGTGCATGTATGTGCAGGTTAATGAAGGTCATTGTGTAATTGCATTAGAAAACAAGGAAGTGTGTGTATGTGTGTGAGAGAGAGAGAGAGAGAGAGAGAGAGAGAGAGAGAGAGAGAGAGAGAGAGAGAGAGAGAGAGAGAGAGAGAGAGAGAGAGAGAAAGAGAAAGAGAGATGTGTATATGAAGACTTTTGTTCTAAAACGAGACTCCCGCCATTTAAAGAAAGTGACAGAAAGTGATAAATAACACATAATTGAAACAAATCATGTTTTTTTTTTAAGAATAGAAATACTTTAGATACCCCTCCCAACCTATATACCCCCCTCCCACCCTCTGTGTTTTGAGAAACACATTCACAAGGGAAAACTGTGTGTGTGTGTGTGTGTTAGGGATAGACTGAGTGCATGTATGTGCAGGTTAATGAAGGTCATTGTGTAATTGCATTAGAAAACGAGGAAGTGTGTGTGTGTGTGTGTGTGTGTGTGTGTGTGTGTGTGTGTGTGTGTGAGTGAGTGAGTGAGTGAGTGAGTGAGTGAGTGAGAGAGAGAGAGAGAAAGAGAGAGAGAGAGAGAGAGATGTGTATATGAAGACTTTTGTTCCAAAACGAGACTCCCACCATTTAAAGAAAGTGACAGAAAGTGATAAATAACACATAATTGAAACAAATCATGGTATTTTTTTAAGAATAGAAATACTTTAGATACCCCTCCCAACCTATATACCCCTCTCCCACCCTCTGTGTTTTGAGAAACACATTCACAAGGGAAAACTGTGTGTGTGTGTGTGTGTTAGGGATAGACTGAGTGCATGTATGTGCAGGTTAATGAAGGTCATTGTGTAATTGCATTAGAAAACGAGGAAGTGTGTGTGTGTGTGTGTGTGTGTGTGTGTGTGTGTGTGTGTGTGTGTGAGTGAGTGAGTGAGTGAGTGAGTGAGTGAGAGAGAGAGAGAGAGAGATGTGTATATGAAGACTTTTGTTCCAAAACGAGACTCACACCATTAAAAGAAAGTGACAGAAAGTGATTAATAATTGAAACAAATCATGGTATTTTTTTAAGAATAGAAATACTTTAGATACCCCTCCCAACCTATATACCCCCCTCCCACCCTCTGTGTTTTGAGAAACACATTCACAAGGGAAAACTGTGTGTGTGTGTGTGTGTGTGTGTGTGTATACCGTGATAGCAGGCGTGCATCTGGCCCAGGTCGGGGGTGTGGAGGCTGAGGGTCCTCAGGATACGAGGCACCATGAGGGCGGGGGTGGCCGGGACCCCCGGGGCGATGACCCAGCCCGGGGTGGCGTGGGCGGGGACCCCGCCTGGGACGGTGACCCAGCCCGCCGGGGGGGGGACGGCCCAGCGCTGCTCCTCCTTTGGAGCGAAGCTAGGGTTGGAGCTGGGTGGGGGGGGGGGGCCGGGGCGCTGCCTAAGAATACAGTAACGTGTTTAGAGGATACAGACAAAAAAATACTGTTATTCTTATTATTAAAGGCATATTGAGCAGGATTTTCCCTCTTGAAATAGCCTAAACTTATCCAAACATTATCCTACTCAATCATTCCTCCTGGTCCACTGGTAGTTTGTGACAGTGTGTGACAGTGTGTGACAGTGTGTGTGTGTCTGCCTCCTGCCTGGATTTTCTTATTTCTGAATGTTCGGGACGTTTCTGGGCGTCAACCTTTAGGCAGCAGGTGAGTCCTGCAACCAAAACCACCGCTGAGTCCTTTCACACCTGAAAGCCTTGCCGGCTGCGGCAGCGGTTCTGAACTCTAATACAGAGCAACTGTTCTGGTCAGAGCGAGTGTGTGTGTGAGCTGCAGCTAGCTGCTGTTGTTAGCGTAGCTTCTTTGTAGTAGAAAAGCTGAAACAAATCAAATAGAAAGCAACAGATTCTCTCTGGTTCTGGAACGAGCCGTCTGCTCGCTGTACTTCTCTACTGGTTTTTACCGTTCTGGCAACCGAGGGAGTCAAATCTGACAGCTGTGTTTACAAGCCACAACCAGCAAAATCCTACTCAGTACGCCTCTGAACAGACTTTACAAAATGCCTGAAACTGATCCTGAGCCAGCAGAATCACTATCATCTTTTAAATCACTTTTTTCACTTTCACTTTTTTGCATCTGATGCCTTTTACCCTAACATTTTTACTATTTTATTGTTTTACACTCTATTATTATGCTTTTATTGTGTGGTTTTTAATTTATTTTACATGTATGATGTTTGCTTTTATCCATTATGAATCCCAAAAACATCAAGATTTTGTAATTTTCTCATCTTTCGCTTCTCTTTATGGGCTAAACTTGCTGTTACTTCATATAATTTCTGTGTAGTGATGACCATTTTGTACCCAAACATTTTTGTTAATAAACTTTACAATCTGGCCTGTACCTCTTAACATTTCCTGTTTGTCAATTAGTAAAATCAATCAATGTGAAGAGTTTGGTTTTAAAATGATCTATCAACCATCTAAAAAACACAACAAAATAATTGACAGCACAAAATGACAACAAATGATGGTGCGAGGTAAACTCAGTCCTCTGTTTTAGAGATACTGAATGATGAACTTCAGGTGATTATTAGTTGCCCCTGAACACCTAATAATGAAGATGATGATTTCATGACGCGTTTTAAATTTTGGGCACAATCATCACTCAACAGCATGTCATTATTTCAACATGATTTTAAGTGATTTGACCAAGAATTACAGAACATTTTGCAGTTGTTCTGCAACTCCAATTCATTTAGCATTAGCGGTGGTTCATTTTTTGCTGATGTTTGTGTGACCAAACCTTTCATTCCAGTTTCACCAGACTATCAGACCAAAGAACCATCTGCAGATCACATGAAAACAAGAAATACACTTCAACAGCTACAAAGCAGAGTAACATAAAGCGTCCTCACTTTCTGTTCCGCTCCACAGTCGGCCGGGCTCGTCCGGGTCTGGATCAGATCCGGAGGGGTGGAGGGGGGGCTGGGGGCGGGGCTGGGGGCGGGGCCGGAGGCCGGGCCGGGGGCGGGGCCGGAGGGGTGGGTAAGCAGCGGTTCGGGGTGCCAGACCGGGCCCGACTCACCGGAGCTGAGCAGGGTCTGCTCGCTCAGCAGCTGCTGCCCCTGCTGAACAACACAGGAGCCGTACTGCAGGCTCACTGCTCTGCTGCTTCGTAAAGAAATACAACTTCAAAATAAAAATGTTTTCAACTGATAATGAAAAGCGGGTTTGCTTCCATATTGACTACCAGCAGAAGCTGCTATTACCAGTAGTGCTGAAACAGTTAGTCAATTAATTGATTAGTCGATCGACAAAAATTAAACAATCAGAATTTTGATAATCGATGAATCGTTGTTCAGCTTCACAACTGCGAAGATTTGCTGCTTTTCTCTGTTTCATCTCATTATTAAATGAATACTTAGTTTTTTTCTGCTGCTGGTCAGACAGACTGAGGCAGAAATCTGAAGAATCACTTTGGGCTCTGGTGACTTGAGCTGGACATTTGTTATTATTTCTTACATTTTAAAGACTAAATGATTAGTTTAATCGATAATGAAACTAATAGTTAGTTGCAGCCCTAATCACCAGCATTCATATTTTTCATTTCTCCTGTATTTAATCGGGTAATGTGACTGAGAAGTGCAGAGCAGAGTGTGAAACAGGGTTTCCTCAGTGTTGGGTCGTACCTGTGTGACGGAGTCGAACTCGCCGGCGATGAACTCCAGGCCGGGCGGCTCCTCCTCCTGAACACACACCAACACACTTCCTGGTTCCTCCACATTCATATTCCAACAGCCAATCACACTGAGCAACGGTCTTTATTTAATTCATCTCATGCACTTTTAAAGTCACACTGAAATGAAAAATGACTGAAATCATGAAATCATTCTAACTGCCGTACCCCACACCTACTTGACAATTTATGCCAAAAAATGCCAAAAACAATATTTTCTTGTACATTTCTATCAAAATATCATTACTTTTACTTCCTGGAAAACAGAAAATCTTTAGTGGTGACATCATCGTGTACCAGGAGGCGTCCTCAGGATACAAACCAACCATAAAAACACAAATACAATGAAAAAAGCAGCACTGACAGTATGGCTGGTGAGATAAGAGCTATGGACAGCGCAGAATAAAAGCCCCGGTCACAGCTACAGTAAAAGACTGGAGGGAGAGAGGGAGGGGGGGAGAGAGGGAGAGAGAGAGAGAGAGAGCGAGAGAGAAACCCAGATCTTGTCCACTCTGCAGTGGTTCATTTAGAGACACTGTAGTAGAGACTGTTAACCCTCCTGACTGAATCTTCTGTGTTTTATTCTCTTAAAGCATTCTGATCTAAAGGCTTCTGCTCAAATGCTTGAAATGAGTTTCTTAGACAAATATAAATAGTAAAGTTGATCCTATGTATGAATTTCTTTCCAAAGCCTTTGACTTTCCATCAAGGCAAAGAATCTAAAATATAAGATAGTTTTGATTTGTTTAAAGGATACGGCTGGTGTTTTTTAATGCATTTCTTACCATCAACAAATCCTATGAAAATAACAAAATCAGCAATGAATTTGTTTTGCCAACAAGTCTGGTCCATGTAGCGGTGCCCAGTGCAGCCTCATGTCCCAGCAGCCATAGAACTGCATTGTATTAAAAACTATTAAAACCCGTCACAGAGCCATGCTGCTGCTCTGCAGCATATTTCATCATCACGATGCACCGGGCCGGACGACTTTTTCCTCAAACGACTTAATAAGCCGACCGTAAACACGTTTTCCATCTCGGGAAAGTAGTTCCGTAGCACAGAAAATAGTCCCCGGCGTAATGAAGAATTTGTTCCCATTTGAATTTGATTTGGTAATAACTACAACAGTCTGACTTTTCATGGTAACAGTTAGCGATTTTTATAATGTAAACTATGTCTTTGGAGGCTGTATTTAAAGGTTTTTAGCTTACAATTGGAGCCAATGACTTCTGGGTTGATGGCTAAAAACGGAACGTGGGAAGTCAGAAAGTAACGGGAGTAGAGCAAACGCATTGTTGATTTTGTTATTTTCATAGGATTTGTTGACAGTAAGCAATGCATTAAAAAACACCGGCCTTATCCTTTAACACTTTTTTTGGCCGCTGCATAATTCCATTTGTGTTATTTCATAGTTTTGATGTCTTTACTATTATTCTAAAATGTGGAAAAGCAAATAAAGGCGAAGGGGAAGAGACAACCGACGTCTGTGAAGTGGAGGAAAATGGCGGCGAGGGAGGCGAGCGCCGCCGGCCGCTGTGAGGCTGCGGTGTCGTTTACCGAGCGCCCGGCCCGGAGCGCCGCAGTGTGAACAGATGTGACCTTCCAACAGGGTGACGATACGCTCAGAAACACTAAACCTACTCCCCTCCCACTGTAACTCTGCAAGAAGATGATGTGTGTGTGTGTGTGTGTGTGTGTGTGTGTGTGTGTGTGTGTGTGTGTGTGTGTGTGTGTGTGTGTGTGTCGGGGTGCGAGGCGCTGCAGCACTGACAGTATGGCTGGTGAGATAAGAGCTATGGACAGCGCAGAATAAAAGCCCCAGTCACAGCTACAGTAAAAGACTGGAGGGAGAGAGAGAGGGGGAGAGAGAGAGAGAGAAGAGAGAGAGAGAGAGAGAGAGAGAGAGAGAGAGAGAGAGAAACAGAGAGAGAGAGAGAAAGAGAGAAACAGAGAGAGAGAGAGAGAATAAAAGCCCCGGTCATAGCTACAGTAAAAGACTGGAGGGAGAGAGAGAGAGAGAGAGAGAGAGAGAGAGACAGAGAGAGAGAGGAGAGAGAGAGAAACAGTGAGAGAGAAACAGAGAGAGAGAGAGAAACAGAGAGAGAGAGAGACAACAGAGAGAGAGAGAGAGAGAAAGAGAGAAACAGAGAGAGAGAGAGAGAGAGAATAAAAGCCCCGGTCATAGCTACAGTAAAAGACTGGAGGGAGAGAGAGAGAGAGAGACAGAGAGAGAGAGAGAGAGAGAAACAGTGAGAGAGAGAAACAGCGAGAGAGAGAGAAAAACAGAGAGAGAGAGAGAGAGAGAGAGAGAGAGAAACAGTGAGAGAGAGAGAAACAGCGAGAGAGAGAGAAAAACTGAGAGAGAGAGAGAGAGAGAGAGAGAATAAAAGCCCCGGTCACAGCTACAGTAAAAGACTGGAGGGAGAGAGAGAGAGAGAGAGAGAGAGAGAGAGAGAGAGAGAGAGAGAGAGAGAGAGAGAGAGAGAGAGAGAGAGAGAGAGAGACAGAGAGAGAGAGAGAGAGAGAGAGAGAGAAACAGAGAGAGAGAGAGAGAGAAACAGAGAGAGAGAGAAACAGAGAGAGAGAGAGAAACAGAGAGAGAGAGAATAAAAGCCCCGGTCATAGCTACAGTATAAGACTGGAGGGAGAGAGAGAGAGGGGGAGAGAGAGGGAGAGAAACAGAGAGAGAGAGAGAGAGAATAAAAGCCCCGGTCACAGCTACAGTAAAAGACTGGAGGGAGAGAGAGGGAGAGAGAGAGAGAGAAAGAGAAAGAGAGAGAGAGAGAGAGAAAGAGAGAGACAACAGCCAAACATCCATGTAACTCAATCCTGACTTGTATTTTCTCCAGCTGTACTGCAACCTACAAGAATATTTAGACAGTAGGGCCGTGTGTGTGTGTGTGCATGTGTGTGTGTGTGTGTGCACCTGCAGTGTGGCTGAGAGAGGGGTTTGTGGAGGTGTGACAGGCGGCTTGGTGGGGGGCGTGGCCTCTTCCTCCCCCTCCTCCTCCTCCTCCTCCAGGTGGAACAGCCCCTCCCCCAGGTAGAGCGTCACCGGGCTGAACTGCTCACACAGCTGAGGTCAGGAAACAGAAACAATATAATATAAATATCTGATCCATCCTGAAGGTATCAATACTGCCATCCTGACGTTTCCTTTACACAACCGATACTGCACCAAAACTATCAATACTCTAAAAGCTTCAATTCCTTTTTTTGATCAACACATTATTTTATCATTTACATTGCCAACTCATAAAATTCCTCCAAGACTGAGCTACTGATATTTTTTTACTGTTAAAATCTGCCCTGTATTTATATTTTAGTGTGATTAATATATCGATATTTAGGAAATCATTTGGTTTTAGTGCAGAGCTTTCAAGATTTAGCCTAATTACTTAAAACATACCTTTTAAAACTACTTTTAAAAGCTTTTAATCTCTACTTCTCATTCGGCCCCATGGGTTTTTAATTTTCTTGTCCTTCTCCCTAGATTGTTTCATTTGCTATAATTTCTTCATATTTAAAAAGGTTTTATTCACTGTCTTATTGATATTATCATTCATGTGTTTTTTTGTATAACTTGTTTACTATGTAAAGCTTCTTTGAGTACTTAGAAAAGTGCTATATAAATAAAATGATTTTTAATAATATGAGATAATGATGAAAAGTATCGGTATCAATATCTGTGATTTTTGAATTACTTGGTTTCAGATTAAAATCTAAACTTGTATTATCTCCCACGTCTAATGTGTGTGTATGTATCTGTGTGTGTGTGTGTGTATCTGTGTGTGTGTGTGTGTGCGTGCTGACCCCTGCGCTGGCGGCGGGGCTGCAGGCGGCGGCGTGGCCCCGGCTGAGCAGGACGGCGTGCACGTAGACGTCGGCGGCGGTGTGCGTGTCACACAGGAAGAGCTGCAGCACGTCTCCGCTGTATCCGTCCAGAGCGCCGACCAGGCAGCGCTCGCCGCACAGCTGCTGGAAGCAAGCCGTCGCCTCGCTGCTCCAGCTGTCCTGCAGAGAGGAACAACAACAACAACAACAACAACAACAACACTCTGAGGCGGCGGTCACGATGATCCCTGTACGTTCATTTCAATTCATTTTCACTGGACTGGACTGACGACGCTCCGCCTGTCAGATTTCTGTCCGTTTTGACCAGCTGAACTTTTTCTGGACGGACGGATTCGTCAGCGTCCGTTCAGCCAATCAGAGGCGTTCCTACGTTTGTTTTGTAAAAACTAGCGGCGAACACAGAGACGACACAACAAAGATAAAACAGAGGAAGCCTGGTGGAGCGTTGGGATGACTGGAGGTTTTCAGTCATCCCTTCTTATTGAATTTATACTGCAGAGTCTGTCGCTAAGTAACAGAAACAAGGAACTGAAAAACAAACTGGAGGAAAGACATCACTTTGAATCATTTTACTTTTGGCACAGTGCGGCCGTCCAACCAGCAGAGGGCGCTCATAACAAAACTGGGTGAGAGGAAACAACTTTATTTCTCAAAAGCGACTAGTGACAAATCCTCTTTCAGATCATGGGGGGAAAATATGACTGTGTTGAATCCCAAAGCTTTTATCAACAAATTCAAGCTGTCTGCACGTCCTGAAAAAGTCTTAAAATGTCTTGAATTTGATGACCCGTGTTCAAGACCTCAAAAGTCATCGGGTACTGAGAAGATTGTTTACAAAGAAGAAAATACATGTTAACACTGATGGTGAGTTTTATGAAAAAACCCTCAAGTCTGCACTTTAACTGCATGCTTGCATAACTACTGCTCCACTTTGGCTCAAGGTCAATCAAGGTCTTTAAAGCCTCAGAAAGCTACAAGGAATGGACCGGCAACAAGTTGGATGAGAGACGATAAGAGCGGTCTGTGGTTCTGATGCAGGACGGAGCAGGACATGGGTTTAGGGCCACAACAAGGAAGTGGGACTCAGGTGTGAACAAACCGATCTGAAACACCGTCAGACTTACAGCGGCGGGTTTGATCCCAGCGAGCGACGAAGGAACCGCTTGTGCTGGAAGAACCGAGTAACAGGACCTGGAACCAGGAGAGACGTGGACTGTAGAGAGCAGAACAAACCACACACACACACACACACACACACACACACCTTTCCCTTTCTTTAAATGGGTTGGGTGCTGTTTACATTATAATAATAATAATAAAGTAAGTTATAGAGCACTTTTCAAAACAAAGCTACAAAGTGAGGAACAAAAAATTACAAATATTCAGTGTTTGCCCAATAATTTTATTCCTGAAAATGTATTTAGGGTTTAAAACTCTCTAACCAACCCCAGAACAATGATAATATGTATAGTAATAATAATTATAACAATGGTAATAATAAAACTTTCATGCATAGTTGAAACGTGTGAAATCTGATCAAAATGTCTCAATCATTTCAGGTTCAGGTCTTCCTATAGATAACCAGTGTAATATTCATCAATTCTGCAATAAATATATAATCAATCAAACTGCATCATATCCATCATATCAGAGTGTCTTAAGTCCTGTATACACCCAAAGTTTAGACAGTCAAATAACCTTGTGGATGTTTCTGTCTACCTGTCTGACCCCTTACTTGAGGAACATGAGTCCGGCCCTCGGCACCACGGTCAGGTCTCCGAAGTCGACGTAGTACACCTCCACCCGGGCGGGGCCGAGCACCCGGTGGACCACCACCCGGTAGAACCACATGCCTTTGGGCGACACGCAGCAGACCTGCCCCCGCCGGACGAAGCGCTCCGGCAGGCGGTAACGCTCCGACACCTCGGGACAGGTGTAGCAGCGCCTGCGGGAGGGCAGGAGGGAAAAAAGTCATCTGTCCCGAGTGCAGTAAAGATTTATAACCAAAATCAACACATATCCACCCCCTCCATTTTGTTGAGGTGGGATAGCTAAAGCCTCACCTGCACTGTATTCTCTAACTGTTTTTTTTTTTTACAGTTTTTATTGTCTATGTTGTTTACAAGGTCTGTATTGATTGTCTTGTCACTCGTGGTGAAGCCAAAGACAAATTTCAACATCATGGACAATAAAGTTTTCGTATTCGTATGAGATCCACAACGCGACCATTTCACCTCCACTCACTTTTTATTGGACGTGAGCATTCGTCTTGTACAGGGTGATGGGATAAGGGGAAAGGGGCGGGGCACAAGTTGAAGTTCAGTTAACTTTATGCAAATACCCGCAGTGTTCGCCATGTGAGAACCGATCCATTCGGCCAAAGAAGAGGATGCTTTTTCATGTGGCGTTTCTTTTTTTCTTGTTGTTTGTAACTTACAATGAATTATAAGCGCACGTGTCTTATGAATCTCTTATCTGACGTTCTCCCACTGAGATGAAAATGTTGTCTGACAGCCTCTGATAGATAACATTCATAAGACATTTGTACTTATTTATCATTAATTCATTATAAGTTATATCTATAATGTTTATGAGTGCTAATACAATACATCACTAAGCATGATGTGTGTTCATAAGACATTATAAGGCACTATGGACATGGTAGTTATAGAAAGTGTTAAAGTGATGTTGAACTATGGCAGTATTGTAAGTATTGTAAATAGGCAAAAAAAAGTGAGACTAATTTTTTATAAATTGGCAGAATCTGCTTTGTCAAAGTCGCGTCTCCCACCTTTTTTCGCCCATTTACAATTATTGATAAACATCATTTTCTTGGTTCGTCGGCATAAGTTTCCTCAGACTTGATTTGGCTTGGATTTCAGTGTTCCACTTGTTCAAAGTGAAAGTTTAATAAACATAAAGAAAGAGATTCACTTAAAAATAATTCAGCAGCAGGACTAGTTTTTTAATATATATATAATCAGAATCTGCTTTGTCGGCGTTCCTTTATGTGCTAGAAGTGATTTTCAGACTGTTCCTCCAGACGATGGCAGTGAATGGAGAGAGAAAAAAACCGGAGCAACAGATCACAGAATCACTGATTTTGGGGTTTTATCATGGAGGAAGAGACACGACCCAAGACTCTACCAGAGTTCAACATCACATTAAAACATCTCCTGTCAACATGTCCTCCACCTCATCTCGATCATCATGTCCTCCATGGCTCGGGCCTCCTCGCTCTCGCTGAAGCGGATGTAGAAATGTCCGGGCGACTCCGCCTGCTCCACCAGCACCGGCTCCAGCCGCCGGGGGGCGCGGCGCGTCGGCGGTCTGAGGCGCCGACCCCGCAGGGCGTCCAGCGGCACCGCCGGCCTGCGGTACACCCGGATGGACGGATACATCTCCGACATCTGCAGGCCGACACGCAGAGAGAGCCGGGGGAGAGACAGACGGGGAGCGGCACAAATATTAAAATTCAAGATTATCTATTTTTCCCCTTACTTTTTTGACTGTATGTGAAGGTGTTGTGTTTAATATGAAGGCTGCTGATAGTGGCTGCTCAGTGTGACTGTTGACTAGGCCATATCACTGTAGCTGAACATTATTCTACACTACAACTAATATCATAATACAGGATTTCTAATTTGCTAATGTAGCCAATTCTCAACATTTTAAACAGGGTATGCTAATATCACAGTTTTAATATCAGCTAAATACACAGAAAAGGGTAAATGCCAGGGTTTACAATACCATGACAGAAATAATCTGAGCTATTTAAGTTCAAATGTAGATAATTATCAACACTTTAAACAGGACTTGCTGATATTATGGCATTAATGGTAGCTGAATTTAACACTGCACCAATATTACTTGACTCAAATCATGTGATGCTCCAATAACGCTCCTCATTGCTCACAATGGATTCTCAATGAAAATAAAAGCAAAAATAATGGATATTTTTATGCCTTGACTATGTGCTGAATGTGAAATGACAGTGGGGATCTAAAAGCTTATAAACTGTGTGGTCATGTGTGAGTTTGGACTGGACAAGACTCATTTTGAACACATTTACTGTATTCTTTCTGTGCAGTTCCCGTCTTTTCAAGACCTGGAAATTAGCTAATTATTTTCCCATATTTTTACAGACTTTCCACAGCTGCATATGAAGCCTGGAGACTGACAGGAGGTAAAAATATCTTGGTAAAGGTAAATGTCCAGAGACTGTGGAGGGTGAGGAGGGTGATGGGGGGGGGGGGGTGAGGGCTCTCTGGACGGGCCGTTTTGGGCTTAACCGACCGGTACCGCCCCCCTGTGGAAAGGCTTTTGGTTGTCTGGGGGGGGCAGGGTGGCTGATGGGACCGGCCTGGTTAAATAAAAACGTGAATGTGGTGGTGTTTAACCTGCTGGAGGGTCTTGGTGTTGTTATTCATCTCCGGCTCCGGCTCCTGGTCCTGGTCCTGGTTCAGGTTCAGGTTCAGGTTCTGGTCCTCTGGTTCGGTGCCGTCTGCCTCCACTTTCCCCTCCCAGGCAGAGTCTCCACAGCTGAAGTAGTAGCTCCTAAACGGCTGCGTCAAATCCTCACTGAAACTCTCATTCTCGCCTGGATGTGCAAAATAAAGAAAAACAGGTTCTCTAACCAGTCAGGACTGCAGGTCTGGCATCAGGAAACGTTAGAAAGACTACGGATCGGTTCGCCTGTCACATGATATCTCAGAAAACCACTGACTGGACAAAACCTGGGGAAATGATGCATCTCACCACTGTGTTCCTGCACTGATTGGCCAAAGGGGGGCGCTACAGTCACAGGTCAAAATGTAATCGCATCTCTTACACTGCAAGTCCGACTGACATGAAATTTGCTTCACATATCCAGTTATCTTCACTTATTAATAGGGCTGAACGATTTTGAAAAAATATCTAATTGCGATTATTTTGACTGATATTGCAATTGCGATATCATTTGCGATATTAGAGGGAATTTTTACATCATTATTCTCATTTTCATTGAAAAACGCATTAAAATGATTATGGTGTGATTTTTGCGGGGATCTGTACCAAACAAAGATGTTTTCTTAAGTCTGTAGAATATGATGTGTAGGCCAGGACATCTCTGCAGCACCACAATATTTCATTTAAAATGGTATTTCGACACACATTTCACCTTTAACAAATATTGCGCCTCCTGCGATTTGAAAATTGCAGTAGGCCATATTGCGATTTCGATAAAATTTCGATTTAATTGTTCAGCCCTACTTATTAATAACCATTAATGAACACCATATTGGATTTTCCATCACTTTGGGCTTCTCAAAATATTTAATAACCGATTGGCTGAAGGACTGACTGCATTATTTGTACAATCAGCCAATACAACTGCAGTAATGCCAAAAAGAAAAGACTAGCAAACAGTGCAAATGGCCTTCCGAAATATATTTGTGTCATTTCATAAAAGAAGTGAAACATTTTCACATTTGTAAACCGTTTTTTGTTTTTTTTCACCTGCACCATCTGGACTTGAAGGAAAAACAAGACTAATGGACACTATTTTTGTCCAGAGAGTAAACCACCAACTAAACCTGCCGCTTTCCACCTGTGGAGTCAAAACACACACACACACACACACACACACACACACACACACACACCTGACTGCATGTGGCTGCTGTCCTGTATGTCTGTGACGATCCAGTGGTGGGTGTCTGCGCCCCCTGCAGGCTGCAGGTGGAAGGAGTCGCTCATGGCGCCCACCAGCTCGGTGACGCTGACGAAGCCGCTCTGCAGCAGCGGCAGCTCCTCTCCCAGCAGCCTCTGCTCGGCACAAAACACCACAGGTTCACAGGTTCGATTCCCACCGGCAGCACCGCCCGCGCTCAACCCGGAGACGCTTATGATACCGTGAGGCGCTTCGGATGAAACGGATATCAGCGGTTTTCAATCGTGACCGTGAACGGTTTCACTTCAGCCAATCACGACAGCAGCTGATTCCACTGACTGACCCACCTCCAGCCAGAGAGAGGACCAACTAATTCCTATTAGTTTACAGTAGTAATCACATCTGGTAATTTTTGCAAAATATAACAATATTAGACATTTTGAAATGAAATATTGAAAATGAACAGGCAAGTAAAAACTATTAAAAAGCCAGCTTTTATTGTATCGGTGCATCTGGAACTGTCAAACCTGTTTATCTAAATCATCTGCTTCTTTTTATTCGCCACAATGTGAATGTGTGCGTTCTGTTCTATTAGATTAAAAAAACACACAGGCAGGAAAAAACTGAGATATATATAACAGAAATTGATGAATTCGATTGGGTCGGTTCTGAAAACACTCGAACCGGTTCCTCAGTGGAACCAGGTCTCAAATCCCAACCGCATCAGTAATGTGCAAAACAATCTCATGTGGTATTAACTTCAGTTTCAGCGTACAGGAGCAGCTCAGGACTTTCTTACCTTGTACTCAGCTGGCAGATCGTGAACCGATAATCCTCCGCTGCTCTGACCGACCACCTGCAGAGTCACGCAGGTGCGACGGGTTTCATTACAACATGCATCATGTATTCAACAGTGCTGACACGATTAGTCGATTAATCGATGGACAGAAAATTAAGCGATAATAACTATGATAATTGATTAATCGTTTTAGTCATTTAGTCATTTTAGTCTGCTGTAGTAATCACAAATGAGACTCTTGACCATCACAGTTTCACAAGCTCTCCATCCAAATTATATTATTGTCACTTTGTAATGACATTTTCAAATTGTTGTTTACATTCTAGCAGCCAATGGCATCGCTAGAAAGATTTGTGTCTCAGAAATAAACTGAATTCTGCACAGTCAGACTTTGTTGTCACTGAACTTTTATTGATCACATCGTATTCCTGGTTGTATTGAATCCTGAACCTCAGATCGCTTATCGAATTGTATCAGCAGATAAGACATATCGCCCCATCACTACTTACGAGTCATCTTCAAACTGACCTGTCGCAGCTTGGCCTTCAGCTCCGGACTGATGGTACCGGCGACTCCGTTCTCCAGGATCCGCTGGCGAAGCTCCTCCTCCAGCTGAACAACCAATAAGATTGAAGCAGAAACAGCAGGGATGAGACACGGTGGTACGACTGCACAATAGATCACAGATATCGTATTTCGTGATTTTATGTTTCTTCGATTAATAATCACGTGATTCAATGCGATATTGGAATGTTTGTAAAAAAAAAATGTTAATCCACTGAAAGTCCCGGTGTGGTTTATCAAGCGCTTCCTTCACTCCTGACCAATCTTTAAATGTGCAATGTGCACCATGTGACCAAAACTAAAGTTCAGATGAGGCATCAGAGAAACCTGACAGAGAGAATCTGTGGAGAAGAACGGATCGGCCCGACGTTAGAGAGGAAAACCCTGAAAACGTTTCCGTTGCTGACAGCGGATCATCGTCTCATCTGGAGACTCTTTGGTTTGATACCAGATGACAAACAAAAACAGATTCTGACAGTTTGCCTTCAGGTTGTGCGCCGGTATCAGTTTTCTGTTTCATGTTCTCATGTTTTGTATCGAGCACCTTGTTCATACACACAGCCTCCCTGTCTGAAATGTGAACAAACCTTGAGGACAGATTTCTGGAACAGCTGTCCTTCCTGGCAGGGATCCGGTTCTGCTTCCTGGTTCTTCACAGAAACCTCCGACCCGCCGACGGCAGCTGACCTCTCATGGACAGGGCCCAAGGGATTCTGGGTAACGGGGGGTGTTGGAGGACTCTGGTTCACAGGGACTAGAGTTGGAGTAAAACCATCAAGAGAAGGTGCAAAAAGATTAAACGACTCTACACCAGGAGGGAACACCATGTAGCAGATGCTGGCAGCCACTATATTAACAGAGAATTGTTTTTAAACTTTCACTATCCAAATCTTGAATTTATGAATATTAAAAACAATACCTCGACTAGAGTTTACATGACACAACACACCATGACCACAGTAAGAGATGTAATGATAATCCTAATCAGCATAATCCACCTATAAAATGCTCCAGCTTCACATCCAGTTCCACACATTCACACTGGGAGCTGCCCAGTAACACCAGTCTGCTACTGGTGGACACTCTGCAGCTCCACTGAGCAAGCTGGGTGTTTAGTGCCTTGTTTATGGTCAGAGCACATTATACGACTATCAAAATCCCAAATCGCTGTACTGATCTCATTAAACAAATGCTTTTCTACCTTGCGAAAACAATCGTGAAAGATGGCGGGTTTTCACGTGACGTGACTGTGCCAGCTAGAAGGCCTTGGTCAGAAGACCTGAGAGATCTCAGTGATCTCACTGTGGCCAAGGGACACAATAATTCTGATATATAAAGTGGGGCCAGCCCATGTAGTGCTTTATAGGTGATTAAGAGAATTTTAAAATCAATTCTGCAGTCGATGGGTAACCGATGTAGAGTGGCCAACACTGGTGTAATGTGTGACCTACGGCGTGTATTGGTTAAAAGTCTGGCGGCCGCATTTTGGACCACCTGGAGCCGAGACACAGAGGAGCGACTCAGGGTGGTGAACAGAGAATTACAATAATCAAGACGGGAGGAGACAAAAACATGAATGATTTTTTCCAGATCTTGAAACGATAATACAGATTTGATTTTGGCAATGTTTCTTAGTTGAAAGAAACAAGATTGGACCACTTTCTTTACATGCAAATGTTGGTCAAAGTAGACTCCTAGGTTTTCTGAGGCTTGCTTAACATTTGCTGCTATAGGACCAACACACTGCTGTATTTTATCAGAAATGCTCTCAGGGCCTATAATAAGGACTTCTGTTTCGTCAGGGTTAAGCTGGAGGAAGTTGTGTGACATCCAGTCCTTGATAGCTGTTAAGCTGTCTTGCAAGGTAGAGAGCTGACTAAGGTCATTTGATTTGAATGAGAAGTACAGCTGTGTATCGTCCGCATAACAATGATAAGAAATACACTTAAAACGACTAATTAAGAAACCAAGGGGAAGCATGTACAGGGAGAAAAGAATAGGACCAAGGATTGAACCCTGGGGCACACCACAAGTCAACAGAGCAGATGAGGAGACATAATCATCAATAGCCACAGAGAAACTCCTATCTGACAGATAGGAGGCAAACCAGTCAAGGGCAGTCCCAGTTATACCAACCTATTGCTGAAGCCTACTAAGGAGAATAGAGCGGTCAATAGTGTCAAAAGCGGCACTTAGGTCAAGCAGCAACAGAACAGAACACTCCCCAGCATCAGCACGCATTAGGATATCATTTGAAACCCTGAGAAGAGCAGTTTCAGTACTGTGCCTCTGACGAAAACCAGACTGGAACTTATCAAAGATATCATTGTTGTCCAGGACATGTAGGAGTTGCTTACAGACTACTTTCTCCAAGACTTTGCAAATGAAAGAAAGTTTGGATATAGGTCTATAGTTAATGGGAAGCAAAGGGTCAAGGCCTGGCTTTTTTAAGAGTGGCTGAATAATTGCATGACCTTTGACCTGTGTCACAAGCCCGTCTCTGTAACAACCCACCTGGGTATTTTGTCGCCGTTGGTGATATGGCGCCCCCCGGCCCTCTGGAGGGCGGCGAGGTTCCGGTTGGTTCTGGCTTCACAGGTCCGGTCCTCCTGGGAGCGGGCGGTCGGACCGGCGGCGCGGCGGCCATCTGCTCCCTCAGCATCAGGATGGAGCCCAGTCTGCTCTGCTGCACCCGCACCAGGTCCGCCGCCGCCTCCAGCATCTCCCCGACGGAGTAGAAGCCGTAGCTCTGGATGCGCAGCGGCCGGCCGAAGCAGCGCAGGAAGGCGGCCTCCAGCTCCGACAGCCTGAGCCCGCCCTGCAGGAGCCAAACAACCGCCGGGTCGCAGTACGAGGGCTACGTGGTTTTCTTTCTGCTTTTTTTTTTTGTTCAATATTGCAATTGCACTATGAATTGTGATAAATGTGGCCTAGGAAAATCAGGAAACTCCTGTCCATGACAAACACAATATCCAAATGATAACAGGGTGTGATTTTTTTTATCTTGTTAGAGGGAAAGATGCTTTCAGACGCTCGACAGTTCCTACCTGGGACAGCAGGATGCGGAGCTGGGCCCTCAGCTGGGCGGGGAGCGCCGGCGGGGCGGGGCCCCGTCTGGGGAGCACCGCAGCGGGGGAGAAGTGGGTGTAACGGGGGGAGAAGAAGCTGACTCCTCCCTTCTTTTTCTCATTCTTGGACTTGCGCTGCCGGGCCACCAGCTCCTCGATGCAGCGGGTCGACTCGTCACTGACGGCTGCAGCGAGGAGAGAGGAGGAGAGAGGAGAAGAGAGGCGAGAGGAGGAGAGGACAGAGGAGGAGAGAGGAGAGAGAGGAGGAGAGAGGAGGAGAGAGGAAAGAGAGAGGAGGAGAGAGGAGAGAGGAGGAGAGAGGAGAGAGGAAAGAGGAGGAGAGAGGAGGAGAGAGGAAAGAGAGGAGGAGAGAGGAGGAGAGAGGAGGAGAGAGGAGGAGAGAGGAGAGAGGAGGAGAGAGGAGGGAGGAGGAGAGAGGAGGAGAGAGGAGAGAGGAGGAGAGAGGAGGAGAGGAGAGAGGAGGAGAGAGTAGGAGAGAGGAGGGAGGAGGAGAGAGTAGGAGAGAGGAGGAGAGAGGAGCGAGGAGAGAGGAGAGAGGAGGAGAGAGGAGAGAGTAGGAGAGAGGAGGAGTGAGGAGAGGAGAGAGGAGAGGAGGGAAGAGGAGAGAGGAGGAGAGGAGAGAGGAGGAGAGAGCAGGAGAGAGGAGGAGAGAGGAGGAGTGAGGAGAGGAGAGAGGAGAGAGGAGAGGAGGAGAGAGGAGGGAAGAGGAGAGAGGAGGAGAGGAGAGAGGAGAGAGGAGGAGAGAGGAGAAGAGAGGCGAGAGGAGGAGAGGACAGAGGAGGAGAGAGGAGAGAGAGGAGGAGAGAGGAGGAGAGAGGAAAGAGAGAGGAGGAGAGAGGAGAGAGGAGGAGAGAGGAGAGAGGAAAGAGGAGGAGAGAGGAGGAGAGAGGAAAGAGAGGAGGAGAGAGGAGGAGAGAGGAGGAGAGAGGAGGAGAGAGGAGAGAGGAGGAGAGAGGAGGGAGGAGGAGAGAGGAGGAGAGAGGAGAGAGGAGGAGAGAGGAGGAGAGGAGAGAGGAGGAGAGAGTAGGAGAGAGGAGGGAGGAGGAGAGAGTAGGAGAGAGGAGGAGAGAGGAGCGAGGAGAGAGGAGAGAGGAGGAGAGAGGAGAGAGTAGGAGAGAGGAGGAGTGAGGAGAGGAGAGAGGAGAGGAGGGAAGAGGAGAGAGGAGGAGAGGAGAGAGGAGGAGAGAGCAGGAGAGAGGAGGAGAGAGGAGGAGTGAGGAGAGGAGAGAGGAGAGAGGAGAGGAGGAGAGAGGAGGGAAGAGGAGAGAGGAGGAGAGGAGAGAGGAGAGAGGAGGAGAGAGGAGAGAGGAGGAGGAGAGAGGAGGAGGAGAGAGGAGGAGAGAGGAGAGAGGAGGGAAGAGAGAGGAGGAGAGAGGAGGAGAGAGGAGAGAGGAGGAGTGAGGAGAGGAGAGAGGAGAGAGGAGAGGAGGAGAGAGGAGGGAAGAGGAGAGAGGAGAGAGGAGGAGAGAGCAGGAGAGAGGAGGGAGGAGGAGGAGAGGAGAGAGGAGGAGGAGAGAGGAGGAGAGAGGAGAGGAGGAGAGAGGAGTGAGGAGAGGAGAGAGGAGAGAGGAGAGGAGGAGAGAGGAGAGAGGAGAGGAGGAGAGAGGAGGGAAGAGGAGAGAGGAGAGGAGAGAGGAGGAGAGAGGAGGAGGAGAGAGGAGGAGAGAGGAGAGAGGAGGGAAGAGAGAGGAGGAGAGAGGAGGAGAGAGGAGAGAGGAGGAGAGAGGAGAGAGGAGGGAGGAGGAGAGAGGAGAGAGGAGAGGAGAGAGAGGAGGAGAGAGGAGAAAGGAGGAGAGAGGAGGGAGGAGGAGAGAGGAGGAGAGAGGAGAGAGGAGAGAGGAGGAGGAGAGAGGAGAGAGGAGGAGAGAGGAGGAGCGAGCAGAGAGGAGGAGCGAGCAGGAGAGAGGAGAGAGGAGGAGTGAGGAGGAGAGAGGAGAGAGGAGGAGTGAGGAGAGGAGAGAGGAGAGGAGGAGAGAGGAGGAGAGAGGAGGAGAGAGGAGGAGTGAGGAGAGGAGAGAGGAGAGGAGGAGAGAGGAGGAGAGAGGAGGGAAGAGGAGAGAGGAGGAGAGGAGAGAGGAGAGAGGAGGAGAGAGGAGAGAGGAGGAGGAGAGAGGAGGAGGAGAGAGGAGGAGAGAGGAGAGAGGAGGGAAGAGAGAGGAGGAGAGAGGAGGAGAGAGGAGAGAGGAGGAGTGAGGAGAGGAGAGAGGAGAGAGGAGAGGAGGAGAGAGGAGGGAAGAGGAGAGAGGAGAGAGGAGGAGAGAGCAGGAGAGAGGAGGGAGGAGGAGGAGAGGAGAGAGGAGGAGGAGAGAGGAGGAGAGAGGAGAGGAGGAGAGAGGAGTGAGGAGAGGAGAGAGGAGAGAGGAGAGGAGGAGAGAGGAGAGAGGAGAGGAGGAGAGAGGAGGGAAGAGGAGAGAGGAGAGGAGAGAGGAGGAGAGAGGAGGAGGAGAGAGGAGAGAGGAGGGAAGAGAGAGGAGGAGAGAGGAGGAGAGAGGAGAGAGGAGGAGAGAGGAGGGAGGAGGAGAGAGGAGAGAGGAGAGGAGAGAGAGGAGGAGAGAGGAGAAAGGAGGAGAGAGGAGGGAGGAGGAGAGAGGAGGAGAGAGGAGAGAGGAGAGAGGAGAGAGGAGGAGGAGAGAGGAGAGAGGAGGAGAGAGGAGGAGCGAGGAGGAGGAGAGAGGAGAGAGGAGGAGAGAGGAGGAGCGAGCAGAGAGGAGGAGCGAGCAGGAGAGAGGAGAGAGGAGGAGTGAGGAGGAGAGAGGAGAGAGGAGGAGCGAGGAGAGAGGAGGAGAGAGGAGGGAGGAGGAGAGAGGACAGAGGAGGAGAGAGGAGAGAGGAGGAGAGAGGAGGGAGGAGGAGAGAGGAGAGAGGAGAGGAGGAGAGAGGAGGAGAGAGGAGGGAAGAGGAGAGAGGAGGAGAGGAGAGAGGAGAGAGGAGGAGAGAGCAGGAGAGAGGAGGAGAGAGGAGAGAGGAGGAGTGAGGAGAGGAGAGAGGAGAGAGGAGAGGAGGAGAGAGGAGAGAGGAGGAGAGAGGAGGAGAGGAGAGAGGAGGAGAGAGCAGGAGAGAGGAGGAGAGAGGAGAGAGGAGGGAGGAGGAGAGAGGAGAGAGGAGAGAGGAGAGGAGGAGAGAGGAGGGAAGAGGAGAGAGGAGAGGAGAGAGGAGGAGAGAGCAGGAGAGAGGAGGGAGGAGGAGGAGAGGAGAGAGGAGGAGAGAGGAGGGAGGAGGAGAGAGGAGGAGAGAGGAGAGAGGAGAGAGGAGGAGGAGAGAGGAGAGAGGAGGAGAGAGGAGGAGCGAGCAGAGAGGAGGAGCGAGCAGGAGAGAGGAGAGAGGAGGAGTGAGGAGGAGAGAGGAGCGAGGAGAGAGGAAGAGAGAGGAGGGAGGAGGAGAGAGGAGGAGAGAGGAGAGAGGAGAGAGGAGGAGGAGAGAGGAGAGAGGAGGAGAGAGGAGGAGCGAGCAGAGAGGAGGAGCGAGCAGGAGAGAGGAGAGAGGAGGAGTGAGGAGGAGAGAGGAGGAGCGAGGAGAGAGGAAGAGAGAGGAGAGAGGAGGAGAGAGGAGAGAGGAGGAGAGAGGAGAGGAGGAGAGAGGAGGAGAGAGGAGGGAAGAGGAGAGAGGAGGAGAGGAGAGAGGAGAGAGGAGGAGAGAGCAGGAGAGAGGAGGAGAGAGGAGAGAGGAGGAGAGAGGAGGAGAGAGGAGAGAGGAGGAGTGAGAGGAGAGAGGAGAGGAGGAGAGAGGAGAGGAGGAGAGAGGAGGGAAGAGGAGAGAGGAGGAGAGGAGAGAGGAGAGAGGAGAGAGGAGGAGAGAGCAGGAGAGAGGAGGAGAGAGGAGAGAGGAGGAGGAGAGGAGAGAGGAGGAGGAGAGAGGAGAGAGGAGGGAAGAGAGAGGAGGAGAGAGGAGGAGAGAGGAGAGAGGAGGGAGGAGGAGAGAGGAGAGAGGAGGGAAGAGGAGAGAGGAGAGAGGAGGAGAGAGGAGAGAGGAGGAGGAGAGAGGAGGAGGAGAGAGGAGGAGAGAGGAGAGAGGAGAGAGGAGGGGAGGAGAGAGGAGGAGAGAGGAGGGAAGAGGAGAGAGGAGGAGAGAGGAGAGAGGAGGAGGAGAGAGGAGGAGGAGAGAGGAGAGAGGAGGAGAGAGGAGGAGCGAGCAGAGAGGAGGAGCGAGCAGGAGAGAGGAGAGAGGAGGAGTGAGGAGGAGAGAGGAGGAGCGAGGAGAGAGGAGGAGAGAGGAGGGAGGAGGAGAGAGGACAGAGGAGGAGAGAGGAGAGAGGAGGAGAGAGGAGAGGAGGAGAGAGGAGGAGAGAGGAGGGAAGAGGAGAGAGGAGGAGAGGAGAGAGGAGAGAGGAGGAGAGAGCAGGAGAGAGGAGGAGAGAGGAGAGAGGAGGAGAGAGGAGGAGAGAGGAGAGAGGAGGAGTGAGAGGAGAGAGGAGAGGAGGAGAGAGGAGAGGAGGAGAGAGGAGGGAAGAGGAGAGAGGAGGAGAGGAGAGGGAGAGAGGAGAGAGGAGGAGAGAGCAGGAGAGAGGAGGAGAGAGGAGAGAGGAGGAGGAGAGGAGAGAGGAGGAGGAGAGAGGAGAGAGGAGGGAAGAGAGAGGAGGAGAGAGGAGGAGAGAGGAGAGAGGAGGGAGGGAGGAGAGAGGAGAGAGGAGGGAAGAGGAGAGAGGAGAGAGGAGGAGAGAGGAGAGAGGAGGAGGAGAGAGGAGGAGGAGAGAGGAGGAGAGAGGAGAGAGGAGAGAGGAGGGGAGGAGAGAGGAGGAGAGAGGAGGGAAGAGGAGAGAGGAGGAGAGAGGAGAGAGGAGGAGGAGAGAGGAGGAGGAGAGAGGAGGAGAGAGGAGAGGAGAGAGGAGAGAGGAGGAGTGAGGAGAGGAGAGAGGAGAGAGGAGAGGAGGAGAGAGGAGAGGAGGAGAGAGGAGGGAAGAGGAGAGAGGAGGAGAGGAGAGAGGAGAGAGGAGGAGAGAGCAGGAGAGAGGAGGGAGGAGGAGGAGAGGAGAGAGGAGGAGGAGAGAGGAGGAGAGAGGAGAGAGGAGTGAGGAGAGGAGAGAGGAGAGAGGAGAGGAGGAGAGAGGAGAGAGGAGAGGGAGGAGAGAGGAGGGAAGAGGAGAGAGGAGAGAGGAGGAGGAGAGAGGAGGAGAGAGGAGAGAGGAGGGAAGAGAGAGGAGGAGAGAGGAGAGAGGAGGAGAGAGGAGAGAGGAGGAGGAGAGAGGAGGAGAGAGGAGAGAGGAGAGGAGGAGAGAGGAGGAGAGAGGAGGGAAGAGGAGAGAGGAGAGAGGAGGAGAGAGGAGAGAGGAGGAGGAGAGAGGAGGAGAGAGGAGAGAGGAGGGAGAGAGAGGAGGAGAGAGGAGGAGAGAGGAGAGAGGAGGAGTGAGGAGAGGAGAGAGGAGAGAGGAGAGGAGGAGAGAGGAGAGGAGGAGAGAGGAGAGAGGAGGAGAGAGCAGGAGAGAGGAGGGAGGAGGAGGAGAGGAGAGAGGAGGAGGAGAGAGGAGGAGAGAGGAGTGAGGAGAGGAGAGAGGAGAGGAGGAGAGAGGAGAGAGGAGAGGAGGAGAGAGGAGGGAAGAGGAGAGAGGAGAGGAGAGAGGAGGAGAGAGGCAGGAGAGAGGAGGGAGGAGGAGGAGAGGAGAGAGGAGGAGGAGAGAGGAGGAGAGAGGAGGAGAGGAGGGAAGAGAGAGGAGGAGAGAGGAGGGAGGAGGAGGAGAGGAGAGAGGAGGAGAGAGGAGAGAGGAGGGAAGAGAGAGGAGGAGAGAGGAGGAGAGAGGAGAGAGGAGGAGAGGAGAGAGGAGGGAGGAGGAGAGAGGAGAGAGGAGAGGAGAGAGAGGAGGAGAGAGGAGGGAGGAGGAGAGAGGAGGAGAGAGGAGAGAGGAGAGAGGAGGAGAGAGGAGAGAGGAGGAGCGAGCAGAGAGGAGGAGAGAGGAGGGAGGAGGAGAGAGGACAGAGGAGGAGAGAGGAGAGAGGAGGAGAGAGGAGGGAGGAGGAGAGAGGAGAGAGGAGAGAGGAGGAGAGAGGAGGGAAGAGGAGAGAGGAGGAGAGGAGAGAGGAGAGAGAGGAGGAGAGAGCAGGAGAGAGGAGGAGAGAGGAGAGAGGAGGAGAGAGGAGAGGAGAGAGGAGAGTGAGGAGGAGCGAGGAGAGAGGAGGAGAGAGGAGGGAGGAGGAGAGAGGACAGAGGAGGAGAGAGGAGAGAGGAGGAGCGAGGAGAGAGGAGGAGAGAGGAGAGGAGAGAGGAGGAGTGAGGAGGAGCGAGGAGAGAGGAGGAGAGAGGAGGGAGGAGGAGAGAGGACAGAGGAGGAGAGAGGAGAGAGGAGGAGAGAGGAGGGAGGAGGAGAGAGGAGGAGAGAGCAGGAGAGAGGAGGAGAGAGGAGAGAGGAGGAGAGAGGAGAGAGGAGGAGTGAGGAGAGGAGAGAGGAGAGAGGAGGAGGAGGATAGAGGAGGAGAGGAGGAGAGAGGAGGAGAGAGGAGGAGAGGAGAGAGCAGGAGAGAGGAGGAGAGAGGAGAGAGGAGGAGGAGAGGAGAGAGGAGGAGGAGAGAGGAGGAGAGAGGAGGGAAGAGAGAGGAGGAGAGAGGAGAGAGGAGGAGAGAGGAGAGAGGAGAGAGGAGAGGAGAGAGAGGAGGAGAGAGGAGAGAGGAGGAGAGAGGAGAGAGGAGGAGAGAGGAGGGAGGAGGAGAGAGGAGGAGAGAGGAGAGAGGAGAGAGGAGGAGGAGAGAGGAGGAGAGAGGAGAGAGGAGGAGAGAGGAGGAGCGAGCAGAGAGGAGGAGCGAGCAGGAGAGAGGAGAGAGGAGGAGTGAGGAGGAGAGAGGAGAGAGGAGGAGCGAGGAGAGAGGAGGAGAGAGGAGGGAGGAGGAGAGAGGAGAGGAGGAGAGAGGAGGAGAGAGGAGGAGAGAGGAGGGAAGAGGAGGGAAGAGGAGAGAGGAGGAGAGGAGAGAGGAGAGAGGAGGAGAGAGGAGAGAGCAGGAGAGAGGAGAGAGGAGGAGAGAGTAGGAGAGAGGAGGAGAGAGGAGAGAGGAGGAGTGAGAGGAGAGAGGAGAGGAGGAGAGAGGAGAGGAGGAGAGAGGAGGGAAGAGGAGAGAGGAGGAGAGAGGAGAGGAGGAGAGAGGAGGGAAGAGGAGGGAAGAGGAGAGAGGAGGAGAGAGGAGAGGAGGAGAGAGGAGGGAAGAGAGGGAAGAGGAGAGAGGAGGAGAGGAGAGAGGAGAGAGGAGGAGAGAGCAGGAGAGAGGAGAGAGGAGGAGAGAGTAGTAGAGAGGAGGAGAGAGGAGAGAGGAGGAGTGAGAGGAGAGAGGAGAGGAGGAGAGAGGAGAGGAGGAGAGAGGAGGGAAGAGGAGAGAGGAGGAGAGGAGAGAGGAGAGAGGAGGAAGAGAGCAGGAGAGAGGAGGAGAGAGGAGAGAGGAGGAGGAGAGGAGAGAGGAGGAGGAGAGAGGAGGAGAGAGGAGAGAGGAGGGAAGAGAGAGGAGAGAGGAGGAGAGAGGAGAGAGGAGGGAGGAGGAGAGAGGAGAGGAGAGAGAGGAGGAGAGAGGAGAGAGGAGGAGAGAGGAGGGAGGAGGAGAGAGGGAGGAGAGAGGAGAGAGGAGAGAGGAGGAGGAGAGAGGAGGAGAGAGGAGAGAGGAGAGAGGAGGAGCGAGCAGAGAGGAGGAGCGAGCAGGAGAGAGGAGAGAGGAGGAGTGAGGAGGAGAGAGGAGAGAGGAGGAGCGAGGAGAGAGGAGGAGAGAGGAGGAGAGAGGACAGAGGAGGAGAGAGGAGAGAGGAGGAGAGAGGAGGGAGGAGGAGCAAGGAGAGAGGAGGAGGAGAGAGGAGGAGAGAGGAGAGAGGAGGAGGAGGAGAGAGGAGGAGCGAGCAGAGAGGAGGAGCGAGCAGGAGAGAGGAGGAGAGGAGAGAGGAGGAGCGAGGAGAGAGGAGGAGAGAGGAGGAGAGAGGACAGAGGAGGAGAGAGGTGGAGAGAGGAGGAGAGAGGAGGAGAGAGGAGAACAGGTTCAGGTGGAGGAAGCCGAGCCTGTCTGCATCAGGGAGTTCCCACCTCCCCACATCCTGTCTGTCACCAGCTGCGGTTACGAGCCATACTTCTTCACTCTGAATGAAATCATTTTGATTGAACATTCCCACATAAGTGTTTATAAGAGCGCTAAATAAAATCGCATAAGGTGTGTGTTCACATGCTCCACAGTGTGTAATCAGAATAAAAGTTCCTGATATCCTCAAAATACAGAATCTAGCACTCTAACATGGGCTTACGTTATATTTCACTGCTGTTCTTTCTGATGAAGCAGTTTCATCAGAACTTAAGACTCCAACTATTATTAAACAGGAGAAGGCGAGTGCTGGATGAGCTTTAGCCAGCTGCCACTTCTCAAAATATTTCTAACAAAAAAGTGTCAGCACCAGACCGGGCCGTGTTTCTACCAGACTGAACATACGTGTGCCATAGAGTTACATGTTGCATGTAGAGTGTACAGTGAGAGCAGTATCCCGTTCCAAACAAGATACAGTTCTGTTTTGCACCCTGCAATGATTCAAATTCTCTGTTTACAATTTTATCCATCAAACGGATTATAAAAGCTTTATACTGCCGCTCTGAAACAGAATGAAATTTAATTCAGAACAGGCCAGTTTATTCTGATTGAGGTTACATCAGCCATTTTTATTCTGATTTGGCTTTATTCTGATTATTAGTGAAATAAAAGGCTCCATGTAAATGCTGCTATTATCTGCTAAGTTAGTGTGTTCAGATGCATTTAAAGAAGCACGGCGCCGCACTGCTGTGTGCCTCTGTGCAGCACACACTTCATTTTTGGTGTTTCTTGCAAATCCCATTCATATTTTCCACAGCGATTGTGGACTAAACATCAAATGATGGCAATGCTAACTTTACAGCCTGCAAACTAAGGTCAGACTTCGCCTCTCTATTGCCTGGGTGCCTTGACCTCTGACCTTTGACCTCCTTGCTGTTGGTTACTTGGCATGTTGGTAGTTTAGAATATTAACTAATTCTACTGTTGCACTAATTCCAAGTTGCTCTACAAAGCTAAAGCCAACTAAAGGCCTAAAACATAGATGTAATGAAATGAATAATGCAACTATACTTAAATTAAAATTCTGTTTAACATCAACATTTTCCTGAATTGATGCACAGAGACGCACAGCAGGCGTCGTCTCCACCGTTAAACAGAGAGAAGATTCATTGCGTCTGGACTCATCAGCATCAGCTAAATGTAAATGTGCGTCTGTACCCTTCAGCAGCAGGCTGCCGTCCGCCAGGCAGCTGAGCGACACCACGTCCGGCATCTCCTTCACCATGTCCAGGACGCTCCGGAAGCCCAGGGGCTTCAGGGGCAGGGGGTGTCCCAGCATGCTCCTGTAGTCCCGCCTCAGCTGGTCGGGGTCCAGGCCCAGCTTAGAGGAGATGAGCAGGGAGCGGACATCTTTCTTCAGCTTCGACAGAACCTCGTCCTGGTTCATCCTGCCGGCCGACATCTGGAGACACGACAAACACCCTGAAGCCACTCGGGTAGAAATACTGTTACGCTGCTGATATTTTACAGTAAAAGTACTTGTGTAAAAATCTACTGAAGTAAAAGTAAAAAGTGTCTGATTTAAAATGTCCTCAGAGTAAAAGTTCCTCTTTAGAACAGAGAACGTTGTTAGCTGTGATCTTTCCCATGTGATTCTAAAAGGAGAGAGGTCAGAGTTCAAACTAGATTCTGTTAACTGGAAACTTCACGACAAGTGACCAAAACTCTGTCCAATAAACAAGCTACTTGTGAGTCATGTGTCTTTTGTTTCCAACCCCCTGTTGGCTTGTAATTGGTCAGTGTGAACCTAAATGAACCAAATACAAAAATACAACAAAGACAAGTTTTCAACTTTGGTTCAGACCAAAAGAAAACAGTAACTGCAGGTGTGATCACAGCCTTCCTGAATAAAAACCACAGCCATGTTTCTTACCTGTGTGACTAGTAAACATCAACCATTCAGCCAACAAGGAAGTCCTCCCTGACCGAGGAAGATATTTAGGCTTTCAGGGTTTCAGGCTCA
>NC_136005.1:1803070-1868070 GCF_048128805.1 Centroberyx gerrardi | reverse complement strand
GAAAGAGACATGCCTGGAGGATTTAGATGAAACCTGAAGCTAACCTGCTGCTGAAACGTTAGCTAACCTTTCCATGTGACCAACAGCTGAAAATGTCCAGAACAATTCCTTTACGAGGAACCTGATCTGAAAAAATATTATTCCTGTCAGAAACATGGAGGCTGAGCTTCAGAGTTCAGGCTCATTTCATGAAACTTGGTGTAGTTTCAAACCAAAAACCGGCCTTGAAGAGCTGCTGACACTAAAATAATGTCATCAGTCTGGTTTCAGTGGAGAGTTTTAGTTTCCCATGATGCTCTAAATGTTTCAGAGGCTTTTCCACCCTGATGGGAAGAAAACTCTGGAGGAAACACTGAATGCTTGGAATTTTTGGCATAAAAATGGCCAAATTGTGAGATATTGAATATAAAATAGATAAAAATATCAATATCAACCTTCAAACACCTATATTACTCGAACCCTACAGGTATATGTTTCTGTATTTTGCTTATTGCAGTTATGTAGATTAGTGACAATAACATCTTAAAGCTGATTTTGAGTCGTCTTCCTGAAGCAGATCCAGTATGTGTTCGATAACGCTTGCCGATGTGTGCTGTGTGTCTCGTTCAGCTGGATTCTCTAGCCGGCACCGTCCGTCCGTCCATACGGGCCGTTTGATTGACGGCTGCCGTCTTGATTGACAGGTGGTGAGGGAGCAGGAGCGAGCGGTGGTCTTCAGGCTGGGTCACCTGCTGAGGGGAAGACCCAGAGGACCAGGTCACTGCTGCTCACTGGAGTCTTGTAGTTGATTTATTCATATTTTACACTGAGGTAAAGGTTTGTGCTCAAACCACAGCAGCAGGAAGTGTTGAGTCCTGAGGAACGAACGGACAGCGTCTCCATCAACACCCGATCAGACCCGGCTCACTGTGACCCTGATGTAAAATTACATGATGTTTCCAAGATTTTTCCATAACCAAGTCAGAGCACTTCCATGACCCTAAAGCTGATGATACACAGGCACATTTTTCAGACAAATCTGGGACAAAATTTGTTGGCAATGGGCAATGAGTAAGAGCAACTGGGCAATGAGCAAACAGGGCAGCGGAAACTGACAAATTTGACAGTTTGAGGAGTGAAAATGGATGAAATAATAAACTGCTGCATGACTGTGATCTTGGCCTCTTTTCAACTGAAAATGTAATAATTTAATCATTTTATCAGGTTTCCACTGGAGTTTAAATGTGTTATAGTCTTCTGTCTGGATCTGTCATCAACAGCTAGCTTGGTAGATTAAATGTTAAATTAAAAGGATCACAGCTGTTATTTCCTAGCTGTGTTTACTATTTAGCAGCAGTTGAACCATTTTGAAAATATTTTGTGCTGAGGACGAGGTCACCTGACCAGTTTTCTTGTCTCTGATTGGTTAATGTTGAAACCTTGCCAACAAAGCTTGCTCTCTATAAAGCAGTGAGAAAATATTTCCAGCAAAATTTGTCTGCAAATTTTGCCCTAAAAAATCTGCCCTCTTCCTTCTTGGTTTGTTAGTGTTATTTTTCAGTCTGGTTTCCACTCCAGTTGGGCTGAAAATCATCTCATGCAGTGAATGTGTGAAACAAGTTGGAAAATACTTTCTGCTATATTCCCATTTGTAAAATTCCCTGATTTCCCCAGAGGATTTATCAAAGTCCCTGAGTTTCCCTGTCTGGAATAAACCGCTCATAAATACCTTCCCTGACCGGTGGGAATCCTGTAAGACGATTCAGTCTCTGGATCACAAAGGTTACAAGCAACCAATAGTAAGGAGGTCAAGGGTCAGAGGTCACAGCACCCAGAAACACAGTAGAAAATAGTGAATATTCCCGTGTTTCCATAGAGGACAGGAAGACTGTTGATGGTCATGTTGTTGTTCTGTCTCTCTCTCTCCAGGCCTTCTGTTCTGCCTGCCGTTCCTCGATGTGTGTCAGAAGGTCGACATCCGGCTGAAGATGCTCCAGGTTCCTCCTCACACGGTACGAAGAGCAACAAACACACACAACAACACACACACGCAAATATTCACATTTTCAATCTGTCGGCTCTGTGGCTCTGATCACAGTCGGTGCATACAAGTCCTGTTCCTCCCACAGAAACCACATCAGACCACATCCCTTTCTTTTCTTTTTTAAATTTCAGTTACTTTCAGATTTCTTTCACATTTTCGAGATATTAATGTACAGATAAGAAAAAGTGTAAAATTATAAAGTTAAGAAAATGTATTTGTGGTTTTGTGCACAAACACACATTTACAATACAATGAACAAAAAAATAAATCAACATTTTCTGTGTTTGCTTTTTCTGTGTTCTAATAATTTATGTGAAACATATATGGTATAAATAATTTGATCATTAAAGTTTTATTATCTGGAAGTGCCAACATGCTAACATGACTCCTCTCTTGTATGGAAGTTTGCTAGCTTGTTAGCATTTTGTGACTTACAGATAATTAAATTATAAAGATCACACAGCTGCTTGACAGAGTGAAAAGGTTTTGGGCGATTAACACCAAATATATTTCACATCAATTATTAGAACACCAGAAAATGTTGATTTTTGCCCATAGAAATGGAGTTGAGCACATCTCTCGTACCGCACTTTGTGGGCGTGGCCTATTTGAAACGTCACGCTGTTCTTATGTACTGGACTGCTGGCTGGTGTGACTCTCCCTCCCGTCTGCCCGTCCGTCTCCAGGCGGTGACGAAGGACCTGGTGCGTGCGGAGCTGAGTTGGGTGTGTTTTTACCGGATCGAGAACGTGGCTCTGTGCGGCGCGGCTCTGTGCGGTCCGGCCGCGGCGCTGCAGGCTCTGGTCCAGGCGGCGGCGCGGGACGTTCTGGCCCGCCACGACTTCGCCCGCATCCTTCTGGACAGGCGGAGGGTCGGCCAGCAGGTGCAGGCGGCCGCCGACTCCGTGACCTGCCGCTGGGGCGTCCGGCTGGAGAGAGCCGACATGTGAGTCTGAGCTGAAACGCCATCTTTACTTCCTGGATTTGATGCGTTGAAACAGGATGTTGTGGGGAGGGGACATAACACAGCGAGGGATTATTCAAAAGTCTAAACCAATGGAATATGAGTCAGGGAGAGAAAGGCAGTTTCATTTGATGGGAGGGGTGCGGAGAGGAGGGACTGTTCAAAAATCTGATGGTTTTATTGGTTAGAAACTTTCATTTACGCCTCCTGGTGCAGCATGATGTCACCATTGAAAGATACTGTGTTTTCCAGGAAGTTGAAGTAATTAGGAGTTCATTTCATGGGGACTTTAAAGGGGCATGAAGTGATCTATGACCTTTATCAACATCTATCAGCAACCAGTAGGAACACTGACAGAACTGATCTCTTACTGACAGTCTCTGCTGCAGCCTCCCTCCCATCCTCTTGACCTGCAGCTGACACCAACATGAAAGTCTCAGTAAACTAGTTCATTAGAGCAGAGATCCAGCAGAAACTTCTAGTGAAGAGGTAATCTACACCACCCTGCAAAATACTGGAATAACTGTCAGGTCTTTTACCGCTCTCGATCCTTTGGCATCCTCTGGTGTGAAGCGATCAGACTGGCCAGGTCACTGCTGACGTCACCACACAGGACTTCTGGGTATTTAAAATCTTGTTTTTCTTCATTTTGCCAACAACTCTGCTCATAAGCGCTCATTGCTTTGGTGTTTTTAGCACTGACCAACATAATAATAAAGACACTCAATGTAGACCAGGGCTGTAGTACTCGAGACCGATTTTTGACGGTCTTGGTCTCGTCTCAGACTCGTAGTTAGTATGACTCAGTCTTGAATCAGTCTCGGATGAATTAACGTTACATAATATTATTGTTTTTATAGATGAATCCACTTCTAGTTAAGTAAAGGTGCAACTACTGTATGTTATGAACATAAACAAGCTGCCTACAATTAATTTTGTCCTCAAAACATGCTAATTTTGTTGAAATGTCTTTAGAAACCTCCCTTCTATTTTAGGCAATAAACAAAAATATGCTATTTTAGTCAATAAATACAATGGTAGCCTTGGATAACACATTGCTATGGTATTGGTCTCGAATTGGACTCGTAGTTTTGCGGTCTTGGTCTCGACTCGGTCTCGACCCCCCTCGGACTTGGTCTTGAATCGGACTCGATTCACCATTGACTCGATCTGGACTTGGACTCGACCAAGGCGGTCTCGACTACAGCCCTGAATAGACTGCAGCTAATAAACGATAATGAAACCCACCAGTCCGAAAGAAGAAGAGTCACATCTTCATCGCTCCTCATCCTCTCTTCTCATCTTGGACTGTCGACGCCGATGTTCGCTCCAGTTTTCCCTCGGAGACGGGCGCTTTCCTTTATAGCAGCTCGCCTTCTTCTGAGAGATTCATCTTTCTTTTTCCTTGGATTTTCTGTTGATGCAGTTTGAGTTTCTCTTTTCTTTGTCTGTTCAGCCATGGTGGCTATCGCTGCTCATGAGGGTTTTTCCCAGGAAAGAGCGACCAGACACCGGCTGCTTAGAACAGACGATGGAAAAGTTTGGATCACTGCTGTATGGTACAATCAGCGATAGGTCAAATTACAGTTACATCTTGCTGCCATTTGGGTCGAGCAATGGTCAGAACTGTCTAGTGCAGCTTTAATATTGGAGCGTACCACATAAACAGATTGATTTTTTTTGTTGTTGTTGTTGTTGTTGTTTTCCCTCAGAGACGAGCTCAGTCTGCCTGCGGAGCTGCAGCAGAGTCTGTCTGCTGAGGCCGAGGCCCGGAGACCAGATCCCATCAGAGTGAGAAACCAAACCGACCGCTTCTTTTTCTCATGTTTTTACACTTCAACATGTTTGTGATTTATCAATTTTGCGTCTTTGTTGCGTCCTGCTGACTCAGGTTCTGGTGACTTGGGTTCTGGTGACTTGGGACTTGACTCTGACTTGTACTTTGATGACTTGAAAAGGTTTCTAAAGTCTTGACTTGAGATCTTGTGTTTGTGTAAATGACTTAGATTGAAAGTGATGAGATTTGTTCCAGCGGACGACTGAATTTAAATTCTGTTTTCTGAATTTGTATGGAATGATTGAATTTATTGAAGTTGAAACTGATTATAGAAATCAAACTCATGATGCTCTTACCAAGTTTTTATCCTATTAAAACCATATTGCATTGAAAAGTCCTAGATATTTAGTTTTCTTTAAGATATTAAATTGATACTGGACTCTTGATTTGTTCTGACTTGACTTGCTGTTCTACATTTAGACTTGAGACTTGACATTAATGACATGGACTTGACTTGGACTTATGTGGAGTTATCACATCCTTCAGTTCTTTGGCTCCACCCACTGAAGTTTAGCTCAGCCAATGAGATCGTTCCTGTCCTGACAGCCCTCTCCTCTCCTCCTGCAGGTGAACGCAGCAGCAGCAGACGGAGGGAGAGCGGCCTGGGAGGCGTTCAGGGCCTCGCTCCCGCTCCTCCAGCCCGCCCTGCTCCTCCCGCTCCCCCTGACCCCTGACCTCTCATCCCTGCCCCCTCCCCCTCCCCCCGGCCTGGAGGGGGAGGGAGGGAAGGAGGAGGGGCAGGTGGAGACAGACTCGCCCATGATGTGACAGAGACAGACTTTTTAAAATTAAATATTTATTATTATTATTATTATTATTATTATTATTATTGTATATGAGCATAACTGTGTAGTCATGATTAAACTCTAAATGATAACATTGGGCTGAACTCCCTCTCTATTAGAAACTGAGTCTTTTATTGTGGCATTAATTCAACGTTAATGTGTTTTCAATCACAAAAACTTTCATCTGGCACTATTTGACACGAAAAGTCATCGAATTTAATGTTCCCCCCCCCGACTGCTTATTGTCATCCCATGTGTTTCTGAGAACTCGTTCATGTTTGTATACTTGTGTACTATTCAATACCAAAGCCATAAAGCCACACAACAGCCACATTTTATTGGGCTCTGTGACCTTTGACCTCTACACTACTGTTTGGTAACTGAAGCTGATTCTACTGTTGACCTCATTAAGAGCATCAGTGAAATGACTAAAATGTAAATCCTGTCTTTACATGTCAGCAGTCTGATCGGAGTTGGGTTTTTAATTCCACAATAAAAGCAACAGTTTTAATGGAGTTAGTCTTCACATCTATCTTATCTTCCTGTTCAATTTCCTTTAATAGTTTAAATGAGAAAAGTACAGGGAAAGGTCAGTGTGAGGCAGCGGTTCTCAACATGTGGGGCGAGGGCCGCTCGTGTGTCGTCATGTGAGTTCAGGTGTTCCTGCAGATTGTAATCGTACGTTAAAATAAAGACAATAAACGTCAGGCTGAATGACTGTGTTTACTTCAATACAATTTGAGCTCTAATGAGTTTCTAATCAAATGTTTTTCCTCCAAGCGAACACAATTACAGCTAAATCCTCCAGTTAATCTGGTTTGCCCTCTTGTGTGATCAGATATTGATACTGAGATCACAGGAAGCTTTGTGTGAATAATTTGCCTTGGAATTTGTTAGTTTTACCGAAGCGAGCCTCAGACTGAAGAGCCTCGGCTGGAACTATGTGACGTTCATTTGATCATTTCCAGGTCTGGAAAAGTTTGAAAACAGAAAATGAATACAAGAAAAAAACGTTCAGTCCTGATACACATGACATGACAACACATTTAATGTAGCTGCAGACCCACTGATCCTATTTGTGACATCTGTTGTGAAGAATAACCTTCAGCTGTACAGTGGGCCTGGGCGTGAAATACATTGAAAATTCAACACAATCTTTAAATTCAGTCCGGAAATAAATGAAGGTCAGGGAAAGTCAGAAATTTTGAAAATGTAAAATCTACACTGCAAAAAAACCTCTAAGTCATTCAGTCTAATATTGAGTCCTAAAATCCTAATTTTCTTAAAATAAGTGAAACAATCTGCCACTGGGATGAGATCATTTGACTTTGTTCTGATGCAAATCAACTTTTTTCGAGAATTTTCTAGAATCAAGTGTCATTTTCTTGACAGCAGTGCAGTGATCTGCCTTATTCTGACTTCAACATACTGACTGATTTCTAGAAAATTCCTGAAACAAGTGAAAATATCAAACCCCACTGGCAGATTTTTTTCACTCGTTTAAAGAAAAGAATTTTAGGATTCAATAATAAACTAAATGACTTGTTAAGATGGAGATTTTTTGCAGTGTATAGGAAATGGGATTATTAGACGGTAACAAAATAAACAAATACACCACAGACGCCACAGCACACAGTTAATAATCCACCTGAGACGTCGTCAGGTAATATCGACCGGTGAAGCGTGATGTCAGTTTTCTGTCCAAATAAGGGATTCTGGTTGCATCGCCTTGTCAGACTGATGGGAAAGTGACTAGAGGTGTAAAATGATGTTAATGTCTCTAACTCTGTCTGACGCCAACACTCACTATTTTGCTTAAGTTCTTTGGATTTAATATGGATTTCCTTATTTGTTAAAGCAGGTGCAGAATGATTTTTTTTTTTTTAAATGCTAGCATTACCTAGCTACATTAACTAGAGACATGGCTCCTGTGACAGAACATCCACAGCTAATTTGTTATCAATTTCAAAAAAAACAATAGATTAACTCAATAACACATGTAATAAATTAACCCTGTGATATTTCTAATGTCATGGTTTCACATATTTAAAGGACGAAACGATTGGTAAACAGAGGAAGGAACCGGAAACACTTGGTCTAGTTATTACCAGAGATATTTAAACTATTATCCCCCGTCTCTGCTTATACAACTCATAGCCAGTCTGATCAAACCATGTTCCAACAGCGCTGATACTGTAAAATGCTTAATGCTTAGGAAGCTGCTCTGGTTAGTGATCTTTCTTGTTTTATATATATTAATATATGTACGCTACATATTTGCCAGTAGGTACGGAGTGCAGGTGAGACGTTCCTCTCTGGTCTGCTTACAGTAGAAAACTCACACAGTAGATAAACTCCTAAAAGCTATCAGACATGTGACAGCTCACTCAGTATTTATTGTGTAGTCCCGTACGTAGCTGTACCGTCTCCTGATCTGATCTGAGGTCAGATCAGCGTCTCCTGGTCTTCTTGGTGCTGCTGGTCGGTTTGGCTTCAGCAGAGGTTTTCTTCGGAGGAGCCGTGTGTGTCACCGCTGCTGGGGAAGGTTCTGGAGTTTTCTTACTCACTGCAACATGAACAGACAGAGAGACGTGTACCGGTCCATAATTACAATATTTCTGACGGCATTTGAAGGCAGCATCTGCTTGCTACTGTATTGACGTTGGATAATGAGGTAAATATTGGACTTTTGGACCCACAGTGAAATCGTTTGGCTTCAAAATAGTTGGATTAGGCTTTGGAGTAATTTTATAGTCTTTGCTTTTGCAAATTTTGGAACACTAAAGAAATGTTCTGCAGCAATGTATGCATGTCACTTCTTGTATGTTTATTTTACCTTTTTATTCATTATTGGTTTTAAGGCTGAGAGAGCCCGGGCACGTACATTTCATTGCATTTGAATGAACTTGGTACTTTTTGAGATGACAATAAACAATAAACAAACTTGTGTTGTTTTGTAGAAGGCTGCCACGAAGCTGCTAACTAACTCACTGTCTGTTATCTGGACATGGACAAACCTCAGCTGTGTTTCCATAACATGAGCGTGAGCGTACGTTTAGCTTTAGTTCCTCCAGCCTGATCTCCAGACTGAACGTCCGTCTGGTTCCACTCCATCATTCAGCTGAGATTTCCTCCTCGTTAGTCGTTTTCTGTGTGGGGGGGTTGATTTTCCCCGAACCAATCACTAGTGACTGACGTATCTGAACCGATCAGAACCGATCACTAGTGACCGACGTATCTGAACCAATCAGAACCGATCACTAGTGACCGACGTATCTGAACCAATCAGAACCGATCACTAGTGACCGACGTATCAGCCGCTCTGACGTCACCTCAGTCACATGATGCTGCAGCCAGTCAGCCTCTACATCCATGGTTACCAGACATTTACCAACTGACCAAGAATGTCGTTCATTTGGACAAAAATATGCTAATGAAAAAAACGTTGCGCGAACGGTTTAGTCCCGCCCACAAGGGCTCTGATTGGCTCGACTGTTTCTCAGAGCGAGAACAAGCCGTTGACGTGGGAAACACCAGACTCTCTGAATCGCTGACTAAATCTAAAGAGTCTGAACCAGACTAGGATTATTCTTTACTGAGATTTTTTGTACAGGGGTAATCTATGACATTTATTGATCTCTATTGGCAACAACTAGGAATTACAACATTGATAGAACCGATCTCCTACACAAGTCTTTGATCAACAACTGCAACCCCCACAGATATATTATGGTCTGTTTGTGCTATGGGAAAATCATACTTTTTGCCCCTTTAACCTTTATTTATCCAGTGAAGGTTTTGCTGAACACACATGTTGTTTTCCTCACTGGGAACATCATGCACTGTCTTTGTCAAAATCACAAACGACCATCACAGCTGCTTCATCGTCTTCAGCAGCTTCCACAAACAACAACTAGAAGATCTGCTGCCTCATTCACAGCAGATACCAAGGCCGTGGTTTCTGGATGAACTGCTGCACCAGTTAAATAATGAATGGAAGAACTGTTGTGTAATTTATGTATTCAGGGAATCTGCAGGTTTCACAAAACCAACTTTATGACTTCTTAAGACCTTTCAATGCTACCAGGGATTGAATTTAAGACCAGAGTAAAAACCAAAATAAAGAAAAAAATCAGTCAAAAACCAGCCTGTTTCTGAAACTATACATGGGCAGAATAAGAACAAGCACAGATCCTGTACAGACCCACAGTGTTCAATTCTCTGCACTGAAGCACTGCGACACGGTTCAGTTACCTAGTTCCATAACTTTACTTAAATACCACCAAGGTAATAACGTTACCTACCGTTAGAGTTTGTAGGGCAGCAGAAGACGTGTTACTGTTTACAAATCCGTTACTAACACAGGAGAGTTTGGAGCAAATTGTGGAATGTTAAGTTTCACTTTTGTTTTCACACCGGGAGACTCTGTGGACTGAGTTCAGTCTGCTGTCTGCACATCACATGACAGACGTGATGCGACATCAGAGATCGATTTAGATCAATTTCGATACACTGACCAACTTGATCTTGTGCCTCTGTATGGGAAACGCTGCATCTCACAGTCAAAGACGTCCGCTAGACGCCAACTGACGAAGCGGATCAGCTCACTAAGCGTTACCTGACTGACTGCCTGACCTGAATTTGTGGTGATCGAGATGAGTCTGTGTCAGCGATCAGGTTCAGGCGGTGCCTCCCTACCTCTGGGCTCCAGACTGGGCCGGCCCTGCAGCTGTCTCTCCAGGTCCTGGATCTTCTCCAGCGCTGCCTGCAGAGCCTCCTCAGCCTCCAGCGCTCGCTGCTCGGCGGTCTGCAGCCGCACCTCTGAGACTCTGACACACACACACACACACACACACACACACACACACACACACACACAAATCTGACTGTAGAAGACCTCAGGATAAAGCAGGAAGATGACAGGAACTGGCTACGATAACACATGCAGAAAAAAGTGGTTATTCAAGTAAGCCAGTTTTGGGTCGATGCATGTAAACAGCAAACCTGGATTAGGACTCACTAGGTAAGTTCATACTGCGATCAGGAGAAGCCTGGTTAAGCTGCCTGGTTTAGTTAGTTATTAAACAGGTTAGTGTTGTATGGAAGCATCTTACTGTGCGTTCACACTGTGAGAAACACCATCAACAAGCCAGCAGTCCCTTCACCTCCTGCAGAGCAGAGCGCCCCGGGACATCCAGCTGACGTGCGGACGCTCAACACACTGAACTTTTCACCGCCATCTGCCGCCAACAACCGCTCAGATTTCTGCGCTTCCTTGTTTCCCTACCAGTGTGATTTTGGTTCATGAATAATAGTTCTGTCTGGCAAAAATGTACGAGAAGTTGACAGCCAATCAAAGCTTCCCAGTTCCCAACTCTTACTTGAAAAACTACAGGAATAAACGATTTTGTCCTGTTTATTTTCGATTGATGCTATCTAATTAGCGCGGGTTAGCTAGCTGTGTTAACTCATGATGAAGCGTTCTGAAAGGCAACACCAAAGCACCGATATTCAGCCATGGTGGCTATTGCTGCTCATGCTAACTACCCAGCTCACAAAATATATTAACAAATTATTGGTAATATTATTCTAAAATACAACTCATTAAAAAGTAGATATGAAGGTGAACTCACTGCAGCTCCCTCTGCAGTAAACACACTGTGGACAGAGAGTCCAGCGCTTTCTGAGCCTCGTCTGTCGCTGGAGACACAACCAGCTGCTCAGTCTGACAGACAGACAGGCAGAGAGACAGACAGAGAGAGAGACAGACAGACAGACAGACAGACAGACAGACAGACAGGCAGACAGGCAGACAGAGAGACAGACAGGCAGAGAGACAGAGAGAGAGACAGACAGACAGACAGACAGACAGGATAACATTAGACCTCCTCAGTTGGCATGAAAACAGTTTGCTGTAAGCAAGGGTTGAATTAACAAAAAAATCTTGCATTGATTTCACATATACACAGAAGTATTTTATAAATAATTCATCAAAAAAGCAAAATCTTTCCAAATCCCTCTGTTCATCCATTCTGTTCAGTTATTCATCAGAAACAGGAAAATACTCTGACTTTATCCACTGAGGAAAAGTGTTCTAATATGCAACTCTAAGCATTTTTATGAAATATTAGCTCATTTGAATATGTTAATAACAACATAAATAAGTCAGAAGACAAAACGTTTGTATTGTCTCCATATTCAACATATTCAGCTTCATTCTGACAGGATGAATGGATTAACTCTTCCTTCACCATCTTCCTTCACTTCAAAAGCTTCTACTAAGCAGAGTGAAGTTACTCTCTGACCCCGTCCAGCCGCACGCTGCTCCCTCCCAGCATCCTCTCTGTCACGTTCCCATCGTAGCCGATCAGCTTCAGGACCGGGCTCCGGCGGTCCGACGGCGCCACCTGCAGGCCGACACCGGCGCCGCTCACCTTATGTTTAAACACACCAAGCCACACATAAAGACCGGTCTCTATCACAGAAACTAACAACAAGAAGAGATCAATTAGATAAGGATTAAAAAAAACTCTACGTGACAAATGAAAAAACTGCAACATAATTCAATAAAGAGAAACTGAACAGAAAAAAATGTCTTCCTAAAACTGCTTTCTTCCTGGTTTGTTAATATTGTTTTTCAGTCTGGTTTCCACCTCCATCTAATGCAATTAATGTGTCAAACAAGTTGGAAAATACATTCTGCCATTTTCCAGTAAAGTGACCCAGTTATTAATCAAATTCACAGACTGTTCCTGTCCATGATATTCCAGAAACGTAGGGAAAGTTATGTAACATTTTGTCTTTTATCACATCAACACTTTACAGCATGAAGCGTGTACGTTTTCAGATGAGTTTTTTTTTTTCTTTCAGATCTTGTGATGTAAAGGCTGCACATCTTTTTGATACAGTCTAGACATTTCTGTGTATGTAGAAAAGTTTCTTGTTTCTTAGCACATGTACAATTTAACTTTAACCTGTCATGTGTCCTCTTTACTTCTCTTGGTCATGTGAATGGACACCAAGCTTTTCTTTTCAACTTTGTTCTGTTTTGTTTTGTGTTTTAATGCCTTTTCACACAATTCTGTGGCCTAATTTAATTAAGTTTATTTCATAAAAACTGTATTAATACCTGACAAATCTCTTGTTGTTCTTGTTGTTCTTGTTGTTCATGACGTCCATCCATGTTCTGTGAAGAACCAACAGTCTCATCACTGACGCCATCTTCATCAATCATCATCATCGTCATCATCATTATCATCACGGCCGTCAAATAATTAGCATAAATTTAAGTAACAGTTTTTATGAATATGAACCATATCTATAGCACAGTAAAAAGACGCTCGTAAGGACTTAATTCCTTATTAGAACACATTATGTTTTCTCATACTTTAGAGAATATCAGTACTCATAAAACATTACAGATCACCCTTTAATTACTTCTAATGTTGCATGTTTTAAGATCAACATTATCATTTTACCTAAAGAGGAAAAAGAAACCTTGTGATTCTTCAGGGTTTATTTTAGGTGCCAGTGATGTTGCATGCTTTGTTTAAAATGAATCTTTATGCATTTCACTTTAATTAACACAAACAAAACTCATGTTACTGCATGGATCATTTTAGTCCACTAAGAGCTCTTATAATACTGTGCTGTGTGTCTGTAGCAAGGTGACTCATATTGAAATGTATTATAAACATTATAACACCTGGCAGGTAGTCTCTGATAGACAACTGATCAGAAACATTCATAAGGTGCTTGTATCTATTATCTATTATTAGTTATAGCTACAATGTTTTATGAGTGCTGGTGTAATGCATCAGTAAGCATTGTGTATTCTTATAAGCATGCCCATAAGACATTATGAGAGCATTATAATGCATTATAGATATGTTAGTTATAGAAAGTGTTACCTTGAATAACAACCTGAGATACATATGCAACAAAATGCATGAGACACTTAGTGAAATGTTAACAGAGCTGGGAGACGCTTGTTGCAGAACAGCCTCGGCTTTCTATCAGCACTTCTGTTACAGTAGAATATAGAATAGAATATGAATTATTGATGACTGTGGGGAAACTTCACCCTGCAGCTGGGAGGCTCGGGCCCAGACTCACTAAAGCTCTGAACTTTAGCTGCTTCACCAAAACCACCAAACCAAATTTTTATAAACTAGCTTTTTGGCAAATAATTCCTCTTTTATATAATTTTCTGTTTGTTACCTCCACCAAGGACGTTATGTTTTTGGTGCCGTTTGTTTGTTTGTTTGTCTGTTAGCAGGATTACGGAAAAACTACTGGCCCGATTTTCATGAAACTTGGTGGAAGGGTGTAGCACGGGCCAAGGAAGAACCCATTAAATTTTGGAGCGGATCCGGATCCGACTCACGAACAAGCAATAATATCACGAACCTTGGCGGAGGTCTGCGCTCTCCGAGTGCCCTTCTAGTTTTATTGTGTTTTCTTTATCTGCTATGAGTTTTGTGGTGTTGTTTTAGCTTGTCAATTTATATACTGTGAAGCACTTTGTAAACTGTGTTTTAGAAAGTGCTACAAAAATAAAGTTTATTATTATATATTATTAGAAATCTGTGTTATATGTTGTCATACGGGGCTTTTTATTTCCCAGCTGTGAGTGACTGACCTCTGCCGGCTCCGCCTCACTCTCATCTCTGACCTGCTCTTCTATTACAGGCTCCGATGAAACCTCCACGTTCACCTGTGAACACACACACACACACACACACACACACACACACACACACACACACACACACACACACACACAAGATTCTATCATCTATATTAGAGAAACAAATGTTGTTCTAATGTTCTAATGGTTGCTAGGGCGTTCTAGGTGGTTGCTAGGTGCACTAGGTGAATCCTCACCAGAGACTCCATGCTGTCTGCTGGGGAGAGCGCGGCGTCGCTGCCGGAGGCGGGGCCAGGCCGCGTGACGGACAGCTCCACAGGACCGCCTTTCAGCCCTGACAGCAGGATCCCACAGGTCTCCAGCCAATCACTGCACTCCCTCTGAGGACACACACCCACACACACACACACACACACACACACACACACACACACACACACACACAGTTTGCTGAGCCAAGCTTGTCGTGACAGGTCCAGTCTGCAGTGTGGCTCCACCTGCTGGCGTCTGCATGGATTTTGATGGAAAAGGTTTGTCTACATGTGTAAAGTCTGTTAAAGCAGTGAAACGGAGCAGCGCTGTGAGGACTGATGGGTTCAGGAAGCTTCAACTCTTCAAGAACACACATGTATTCCCCAGATTTAGATGGTCAAATTAATTGCTTTTAGTTTCTTTAATAAGGAAGAATGATAAAGAGCTGGTGTTAAGTTTTTGCCTTGGCAGGTCAGTTTGTCCAGTCTCTCCGGCAGGTAACTGACCATCAGTACAGTCCTACTCTAGTCTAAACATCTAGTTGGCTGCTAAAGTAATGAATGTGGTGGTTCATTTTGTAACCAGACAATGTCCTGTGGACAAACAAGTGTTTGTAATACTACTCCACTCCAGTTTATGAATCACATCAGCCAGCCAGCAGGGTTAGCTTCTGCTAAAAACAAACTGCAAAACAAACAGCTGCAGAAGCCGTTTAGGTTCAATATGGGATGGTGGTTTGACGCATCACTTCATGTTTCTCCTGCATGTTAAACCATTGAAAACTATTATTTGTAAATTTGAAAACATGCAACTCTGACGTCAGCAGTGCGTTTCTGCCGTTCACGTCGATGCGGCGACAGCTTCGTGTTCACCTGTAACTTGTTGCACTCGTACATCTGGTCTGCAGCCCCGGCTCGACCCGGGTTCTTCTGAATCTGCTCCTCCAGAACCAGCCGGCAGGAGCTGGAGTGAAAAACAAACATCCCTGATGAGTGAATCCTGGAATCCTGAAATTTGGCACTTAGCTGTTGTTGTTGTTATGTTATTAGATTATTCTACATACACTTGTTTATTGACTTAACATAACTGCTGATAGGAGTGAGGTTTTACTTTACTTTTCTGTTTATTGTGTCACTTTTTATTTTCATGGCAATCTGAATTACCTGGCTGCTCACCCTGTTGATGCTGGAGGAATGTTCACTTATTTTCCTCTGGATCAGAGCGTCTGCTAAACATCTGAATCGTAACTTGTAAAACTGAGCAGAAGCTCCTGGTACCTGCTGATGTATCTGGAGAAGTAGTCCAGTTTCTGGGCCAGCGTCTTGGCGTCCTCCTCCAGTTTCTCCAGCGAGACGTCGGCGAGGCAGAGGTGGTCCCGGTCCCGGTCCCGGTCCTCGCTGTGGTCCGGTACCATGAGCAGCAGCAGGTCCAGCATCCAGCGGGTCTGAGCCGTGTGGATGGACCCGGCCTGGCAGGGAAGGAAACACTGAAACTCAAGACGACTCGGATCACAGCTGAGTCAAATTTGGGGCGAGGTTGCCAGTTTGAATTCCCAAACCAGCTAGAAAAATGTGCGGGGCGCTGATTTTATCTGGATAAATACAGGTACAAATATATTTTTTTAAATCAAATTTAAAGCAAATTGGCTCATGACAGAGTGCCTCATAGATAGTGGTGGGACAACCATCGCAATTTCACAAGCTCTCTATCCAAATTATATTATTGTCACTTTGTAATTTTTAAATTGTTGTTTACAGCCAATGCCGTCACTAGAAAGATTTGTGTCTCAGAAATAAACAGAATTCTGCTCAGTCAGACTCTGTTGTCACTGAACTTTTATTTATCACATCTTATCGTGGTTGTACTGAATCTTGAGCCCCGTATCACGTATCGACTCGTATTGTGCGATAAATGGATCGTCCATCACTACTCATAGAGTAACAAAGGGAGTAAATACATAGAAAAACCAGGAAAGAAAAAACAGAAGCCTGGCATGATGTGGAGGAAAAGGCACAGAAGAAGATCCACAGCAGAAATGTTTAGAGCCTCTGCTGCAGGAGGAGGAGGGGGAGGGACGGAGGAGGAGGAGGAGGGAAAGGAGGGAGAGGGACCGAGGAGGAGGAGGAGGGAGAGGGAGGGAGGAGGAGGAGGAGGGAGAGGGACGGAGGAGGAGGAGGAGAAGGAGGGAGAGGGACGGAGCAGGAGGAGGGAGAGGAGGGAGAGGGACCGAGGAGGAGGAGGAGGGAGAGGGACGGAGGAGGAGGAGGAGGGAGAGGAGGGAGAGGGACCGAGGAGGAGGAGGAGGGGGAGGAGGGAGAGGAGGGAGAGGGACGGAGGAGGAGGGAGAGGGACGGAGGAGGAGGAGGAGGGAGAGGGACGGAGGAGGAGGAGGAGGGAGAGGGACGGAGGAGGAGGAGGAGGAGGGAGAGGGATGGAGCAGGAGGAGGAGGAGGAGGAGGAGGGAGAGGGACGGAGGAGGAGGAGGAGGAGGAGGGAGAGGGACGGAGGAGGAGGAGGAGGGAGAGGAGGGAGAGGGATGGAGGAGGAGGGAGAGGAGGGAGAGGATTGTTTCAGTAGCTGGGCTGAAGCTGAATGGAAACAGTAAAATTTCCTTAATATCGCAAAACAGTTTGTATATTCAATTGAAGCAGGATTTTTTTTGTTGTTTTGAAATTCTGCCAAAAATAGTGAATCAAACACATTTGGGGGAAAAAATAATAACGCTGGATTGCCGCGATGAGCCGGATAAATGGTTCAATTTCACTTCACAACAGTTCAGAGGTGGTTTGGGACTTTCTGAAGTGTTGTGTGGAAAATGTCTGTCCACCACGACCTGTCACTGCAAGATGTACGGATTACATCATGCCTGTAGGATCATTAGTTGGTACATTAGAAACCAAGCGGCCAAAACCACAGGTGGATTCTGAAACCAGTCCTGAAGTGCAGCAGCAGTTACTCTAACGTCGGCTAGAGTCCCGTTTCAGGAAGAATCCAAACCGCAAGTCAACGGACCACAAGAGGTTTTGGCCTCAGTAGCTAATTTCACTTCTTCTAATCTCTTGTGGTCCATTGACTTGCGGTTTGGATTCTTCCTTGTCTTTATGGTGACTTCCCAAATGATTTTGTCATTAGTAAGATATAACAGATATAAAACAGGGTTGTTTTCCTAGTGATTGACTATGCCGATTACTGGCCAATAGCAGGCGGCACTGCGGCTCTGCAGACGACCCAAACCCCGCCCCCTCTACCTTGGCCCCGCCCTCTGCCTCTCTTTGGCTGCTCTGGCTCAAAAAAATGTCAACATGGCGGCGACCGTAAACTCAATCTCCAGGCTTCAACACGGAGGGAGGACACTCACTCCATCTGTGTTCACAGTCTGTTAGAAACCCAAGTGTGTTTCTTTGCTTTTGTTTTCAGATAAAAGCATTAAAAATGACCAACATGATAATAAAGATCAACAACAACTTACCCAACACTAATCAATTATTGACAGTCTGTTTCCATATTTCTTGTGGGGTTTTTTTTGGCATTCAGGAAGCAGATTTATTTGCTTCATCCCCCCTGACCTGAGCTCACCTCCTCACACAGCCGCTGGTTCTCACAGTCAAAGAAGTTGGACTGGCTGCTGACGAACTTTCGCATGGTGTCAAACACATCGTCCATCTCTATGCTGCTTCACACACACACACACACACACACACACACACACACACACACACACACACACACACACACAGAGACAGAGTGTTTTCCCCAATTAGACAACATCATATTTAAACAAAATAGACATAAAAACAAATTCTTGTTCAGGATGACAATCAGACCAGTTTCTTGTCTTCTTACTTGACATGCGGTTTGTTTTGGGTCTTGTCGTTCTCCGCCTGCGTGCTGGCGACGTTCTGCGAGGCTTCCTCGGCCAGACTCTGCCAGCCGCACAGCGCCTTCTCCAGCTTCAGCCAATCAGAGACGGGCATCGCGTCTGGACGGCCGGCCGCCGCCCGCAGCTTGGCGGCCCAGGACTCCATCGGCCCGGCCAGAGACATCAGCTGTTTGTGGATTCCTGAAAGAGCACAGCTGGAATCAGTTCAAACAGGAAGTCTTTAACTTGGCCCAGAAGCCAATGAGAAATGTCATATCTCCCCATGTGACCCATTAAAACATATTCAAATGTCAAATGTCTGAATTTAAAGTAACTCAGTAACTTTTACTCTGAGGATATTTTAAATGAGACTCTTTTTACTTTTACTGAAGTAGATTTTGACACCAGTACTTCTACTTTAGTAAGACAATCAGTCCCTCCAGGAACTGATTTTGCGATAATTAACGCAAATTCAAGAAATCTCCACAATATTTGCGAGAGCTTGCAGTTTTGCGAAATTGCTGCATGAAACGGCCAAATCAACAGACCGCTTGTGATTTGGACCAATTGTCGCATTCAGTGTCGTGGTAACTGACGTCATCGCAGCGCGCATTCAGGTGGAAGATGAACAAAACTCACCTGCCAACAAAAATTATAGACCGTGCAAAACAAAACAAAAGCAGCAAGAATCGAGGTGAGTGCAAAATTCAAGCTCTTGGAAGAGTTAATAGCTTAAACGGAGAGTGGGAGAGAATAGGGGGAGGCTGTGTGTGTGTGTGTGTGCGCGTGTGTGTGTGAGTGAGTGAGTGACAGAATTATAATTTTTTTTCCTTTGCTTGCAATTTTTCCCAATTCCCGCAATTTTACCGCAAAAAGAGCACATAAAACCTTGCAATTTTTGAGAAAAGCCGCAACAAAATCAAGCATTTTTGGCGCAATAATCACAAAAAAACTCAGCGAAATCCTGGTGGGACTGGACAATACAGTATTTTTCCATAAAAGTGAAGCAGAGCGGGGCTGAAAAGCAGCATGATGTCAGCAAACTCCCCCTAGACAAGTGAAGGTTTAAAACTGTGTTTCCGCCCTCACCGCTCTCTCCGTTGACTCGAGTGTCCAGCTGTCGGTGGAGCTCGGACACGGCCCCGCCCAGCCGCCTCATGGCCTCCTGGCCCGCGGGGGGCGCCGCGTCCGGCCCCGGGTGTCTCCCGAACAGCCGGAGGCCCAGGTCCACCCAGCGGCCCTGCAGGCGGCCCAGCTCGCCCAGCGCCTGCTGGCGGCACAGCAGCTCCTCGCCGCCGTAACGCTCGCACTGCAGGGTCAGCGTCTGCGGGAAATAAAACACAGAGGAAGAACGCAGGATGGCACAGGAAACTGCTCTGTTCACTGGACACACAGCTGGGAAATCCCAAATTTCACCAGCTGACTAGGTGGAGGCTACAGTACAACTAACATACAAGCCACAGACAAAATGTACCAGCATTTGACCGGTGGCTGCTTACAACTTCCCATCATGCACCTGACCTGGTGAACACAAATTGTAATGGAGCCTCATGTGTCAGAACTAGCTGCTGTCTGCTTAATTTATCTTCCAAAACACATTAACTGCCTGAAAAGTGGAGACACGCCATGTCAAATAAATCAAATATTTCTCATGTTTTTTTTCATGTTTTGACAGCAGTGAGATTGTTGACAGAGATGAAATAGCAGAGATAGCTGAAAGAGGAGATAGATGATAGAGTGATGACACAGATGAGATAACTGAGATAACAGATGAGACAGATGAGGGGGGGATGGAGCTGTGATGAGGAAGGGAAGCTGTCTGAATGAAGGTTTGACTGTTTTTAAAGGGAACAGTGAATATGCATTAAAGCATGGACACCATCACACTGTCACACACACACACACACACACACACACACACACACACACAGAGAAAGTAACAGTACTGTCTTACATCTGACCACTGCTTCAAGTCAGCATGAATCTCTTCCTCTGAGACTTTCTCGTACTTCGGGTCTGGACTCCTTGAGAAACAGAAACACCTTCATCACATCAGAAAACACACACAGTTGCAACTCCTCTTGGACAAATATGGCTGAAATATCATGATATGAAACGGTATTTGGAACAAAGAAGAAAAAAAAATGTGCCCATAAAATAAAGGCTTTTTAAAGTTTTGAAGAGAAGAAGAAAGAAAAAACGTATTAGACGTATTTAGTCACAATGAAACAGCGTCTTGAGAGCATCTTGCTTCCTTAATGTGATGTATTTCCTGTTGAAACAGGATGTTGGGGCAGGGAGGGATCATTCAAAAGTGTAAACCAATGGGAGATCAGTTAGGGAGAGAGAGGCAGTTTGATTTGATGGGAGGGGCGGAGGGGTCTGTGGTGTTTTATTGGCTGAATTTTTATTGACGCCTCCTGTTACAGTATGAGGTCACCATTAAAAACACCCTGTTTTCCAGGAAGGACAAGTAATGAGATACAAGAAAATACTTTTTTTGGCATTGTTAAGTAGGTGTATATTATGACAAAATGGAAAGTTGGACTTTTCCAACCGTCACTACAGTAGCAAGCAGATGCTGCCTTCAAGTGCTGTGGGAAATATTGTAATTATGGGGTAGAGTGCTTCAACGACCCAACAGTCAGTGGCAAATATTTTGTGAGGTTGACCGCCAATTACTTAAAAAGCCTATTACTTAAAAAGCCTATTACTTAAAAAGTAATTCTGAGACAGGAGTAACTCTACACAGCAGTGTCTGTCTTGACTAATAAAACAAAGTTAACTCCACTAAAGCTGTGTGTTACAGCCATCTCTTTTCTTTACAATATAGGAAGTGAGCAATCAGTAAATTGATCCAGGCGGAAGACGCTGAGAGCGCAGTCGTTTTCAGCCGTTCAACAATCAGAAATAATGTAACCTTTGTTTGTTATTTTGGTTACTTTTTGTGTTATTTGATTCACTCATTATCATATACTGAAAAGGCCTATTTCAGTTTTTTATTTAAACTTTGTGGAAGGCTCTTTTTCGTTACATTGCAACTTCACCTGCTACTCCATTCATCATCATCATCATCATCATCATCATCAACAAACAGCGAGTAAATGAAGTAACCCAACTCAAGATAACGCGTTGAGAACATGTTTGGCGTCTATAACATGCATATGGAAATGTTTGGGAATCGGCCACTACACTGTATGTAGTCTTTTACCCCTGAAAATGTATACAGTAGGAACCGATAAGGGAATCGATAAAGAATCGGATCAATAAGAAGAGTCAAAAATGGCACCAGAATCGGTAAAATCCTAACGATACCCAGCCCTAGTTGCTTGTAATGTCGGTGATCTGAGAACTGAAGTTTATTCTCCTCTTGCTCTCACTGTAAGTCACTTCAGATCAAAGCTACATGACTTCAGATCTGAATCCCAGTCACAGCAGTAAACTCTCGTCTCGTCCTCACCTGTTCTGAGCGGAGCAGAAGGCGAGCCACTTGGCGATGCCTCGCTGGATGCCGTGGATCCGTTCGCACTGAGCGCGCTCAGTCTCCCCCAGCTGGGACATGAAGGCCGTCAGCTGGTCCTTCCAGCGGTCAGTGAGCTGCAGGACGACGCTCAGGTCCTCAGCGTCCTGCAGCGGGACGATCAGAGTTTAACCACCAAAGATGTTTACATACACAGCAGTTTGTTAAGTGTACAACCAGTTGTTTTTTTTTCCTGCAGACGAAACTGACATGGTTGGTAAATCTTGGTGATTTATTTATTTATTGGATCTATTCTCCTGTGATGTCGTCCCCACGACATCCCCCACCCTTATGTATATAAGGGTGGGGGATGGGGAAAATAATGGTAATAAAAAATAGAAAACAATAAAAAATGTGGTCACAAAAAAATCAGTATATTTGTCAAGTGCAATAAATATACATATGGTACAGATATATTATAATACAACACCTTTCTAAAAATGTCAAAACTCACTTAATTTGTCAAATGAAATGGAAAAAAGCCAAATTTGCATGTTACTGGCAGCAGGGCTGTTGGATAAACATGGTGCAGTGAGCCAGTGTACTCTGCAGCGTGTGTTTTGGAGGTGATGAAGAAGAAAGTAGTGAAGAGGAAGAAGGCTCAGTTACCTTGGAAGTGAAGAAGAAGAAGCTGAGTTACCTTGGCGGTGAAGAAGAAGAAGCTGAGTTACCTTGGAGGTGAAGAAGAAGAAGCAGAGTTACCTTGGCGGTGAAGAAGAAGAAGCTGAGTTACCTTGGAGGTGAAGAAGAAGAAGCAGAGTTACCTTGGAGGTGAAGAAGAAGAAGCAGAGTTACCTTGGCGGTGAAGAAGAAGAAGCAGAGTTACCTTGGAGGTGAAGAAGAAGAAGCAGAGTTACCTTGGAGGTGAAGAAGAAGAAGCAGAGTTACCTTGGAGGTGAAGAAGAAGAAGCAGAGTTACCTTGGCGGTGAAGAAGAAGAAGCTGAGTTACCTTGGAGGTGAAGAAGAAGAAGCTGAGTTACCTTGGCGGTGAGGGAGCAGCTGCAGTGTTGTGCGGTGTTGCTCCAGCTCTGCTCGCTCACATGCAGCCTGCTGACCAGCTGCAGCTTCTTCACACTGATCACCTGACCGCAACGACACAACACACTGATCACCTGACCGCAACGACACAACACACTGATCACCTGACCGCAACGACACAACACACTGATCACCTGACCGCAACGACACACACACTGATCACCTGACCGCAACGACACACACACTGATCACCTGACCGCAACGACACACACACTGATCACCTGACCGCAACGACACAACACACTGATCACCTGACCGCAACGACACAACACACTGATCACCTGACCGCAACGACACAACACACTGATCACCCGACCGCAACGACACACACACTGATCAGTTTCACTTGTTGATACTGCAACTCTTCTGATTTTCTACTGTATTATTTTACTGTACCTAAGCTACTGTAGAGGAATGTGTAGTTTCATACAGTCTCCATCGCCACCAAAAGAAAAGGTTTAAAAGAAGATGGTTCTGCCAGATCAGCCAGTGTCTCTTCTGACTTAGCCACCGCAATTTTCATTTGTCGACACAGGAAATTACTTCTTCGTTGGTAGTTGGTCATTTAGCAGTAATTTTCATTTAGCGTCCCTACCTGAAATGCATGATATTGCAGCAGACGTTAGTGTCGCGTTACAAATTTTGGACTGCACATTTTTCTACGTAAAAACACGAGAACGCGAGAGTAGAAACGCTCCCTGCGTTGCCCTTTGTGTTGTTGCATAATGTTGCTTACACAGAGTCTATAACGGACCTAAACCTGCTGCCCCTGCAGGAGGCTGAAGGTGGTCTAAACCTGCTGCCCCTGCAGGAGGCTGAGGGTGGTCTAAACCCTGCTGCCCCTGCAGGAAGCTGAAGGTGGTCTAAACCCTGCTGCCCCTGCAGGAGGCTGAAGGTGGTCTAAACCCTGCTGCCCCTGCAGGAGGCTGAAGGTGGTCTAAACCCTGCTGCCCCTGCAGGAGGCTGAAGGTGGTCTACACCTGCTGCCCCTGCAGGAGGCTGAAGGTGGTCTAAACCCTGCTGCCCCTGCAGGAGGCTGAAGGTGGTCTACACCTGCTGCCCCTGCAGGAGGCTGAAGGTGGTCTAAACCTGCTGCCCCTGCAGGAGGCTGAAGGTGGTCTAAACCTGCTGCCCCTGCAGGAGGCTGAAGGTGGTCTAAACCTGCTGCCCCTGCAGGAAGCTGAAGGTGGTCTAAACCTGCTGCCCCTGCAGGAGGATGAAGGTGGTCTAAACCCTGCTGCCCCTGCAGGAGGCTGAGGGTGGTCTAAACCCTGCTGCCCCTGCAGAAAGCTGAAGGTGGTCTAAACCCTGCTGCCCCTGCAGGAGGCTGAAGGTGGTCTAAACCCTGCTGCCCCTGCAGGAGGCTGAAGGTGGTCTACACCTGCTGCCCCTGCAGGAGGCTGAAGGTGGTCTAAACCCTGCTGCCCCTGCAGGAGGCTGAAGGTGGTCTACACCTGCTGCCCCTGCAGGAGGCTGAAGGTGGTCTAAACCTGCTGCCCCTGCAGGAGGCTGAAGGTGGTCTACACCTGCTGCCCCTGCAGGAAGCTGAAGGTGGTCTAAACCTGCTGCCCCTGCAGGAGGATGAAGGTGGTCTAAACCTGCTGCCCCTGCAGGAAGCTGAAGGCGGTCTAAACCCTGCTGCCCCTGCAGGAGACTGAAGGTGGTCTAAACCTGCTGCCCCTGTAGGAGGCTGAAGGTGGTTTAAACCTGCTGCCCCTGGACAGAATGCCTCATACAGACCTTCAGGGCCAGGCTGAAGGTGGCCCGGCTCCAGCCGTCTCTCTCATCGCTCAGCCGCAGCAGCTGAGCCTCCAGGCGACGCCTCTGCATCTCATACAGCTCATGGTAACTCTGGACCAGGCTGAGGAGAGAAACATCCAGTTTACTGCTCCGTCCACAACAGCACATGAAGTGTGTTCCCTCCTCTGCTGCTGGAAGTTACAGGGAAACGTCTGGTGACGAGTCAGTTGACAGACACTAGAGTTTGAACTTGAAATTCTTCATTAAAGATTTTTTGCAGTACTATTTCAGGATAAATCCATGAAGCAGGACATCTACAGTAGCCACCACTATATACATTACAGCAGAGACGTCTGACAGCAATGGCACAATCCTGTTAGTGGTCTACCCTGCTGCTCCAACAAGAAACAAAAACATTCATATTTGATTTTCCACAACTTTAGTTTTTTATCTACATTTATAAATTCAGATTTACACAATGCACAAAGTTTTTCATTCCTTAATTTGTTTAGTCAACCATCTTATTCTTTTCTAAAAAGATCTGGCTGGTAAAATAATGAGGGTGGCTGGTGGGTTTTGGAATGTGTCCACCTGATGAAGGGGTGTGTGTATGTGTGTGTGTGTGTGTGTGTGTGTGTGGAGGGAGACTGACTCAGAGTTGCTGTGCGCCTGATGCAGCGCCTCAGCCAGCTGCTGCTGAGCCCGCTCGGCATGCTGGGACACCGAGGCGTCATGGTCTCTGATCCTGGACAGCTCGCTGAGGAGAGAGCACACACACACACACACACACACACACACACACACACACACACACACATACATATGCATACACACACATTTCACACATTTATCTCTTGAGAGCCTCAGGTCACCATTACATGGTAATTAATGCTGTAAGCTATTTTCATTGCTTGTATTTTATTCTGTTCTATAATAATGATAAAAGCACACACTCCTTCAACACGGTCCAGAGCTCAACAGTGCACACATAAAATCATTCACACACACACATACACACACACATACACACACACACACACACACACACACACCTCAGCTCATTCTCCACTTTCCAAGTCATTTGATTGTGGAAAGTGGATTTTCGTATGGCCTACGTGTGGAGCTGCTGGACGGAGCTCTTGAAGCAGAGGATCTCCTCGGTGAGCCGGCGGTCCAGCGCCCGCTGAGCCAGCGCCTCGGTGTGCAGAGCCTTCAGCCGGCGGGGGATTCTCTCCAGCAGAGACTGGTACCGCTGTCTGGAACACACAGAGCACAAGGGCTGCTCAACGGAGTGAATCAATTCAGTGTTAACGAGGACTGATGCCATTGGAGTTATAAGGTACAAGTTTCAACTATTAACTATTAAAGGGACAAGTTTCTCAATAAAACGTTTTTTTAGTCATTGTTGGGTGTAAAAAACAACATGAAACTGTGAGAATCTGAAGTCGTTTCTCTGCTGAGAAAAGCCGATCAGTTGATTTCTCCGTTTTGCTGCGGATTAAAAACTATTTTCACACGTCAGAGTGAGAAATCCAATCAGAAGCCGACCTCAGCACGCCGCTCTCTCTCTCTCTCTCCCCAGTCTACAGTGAAGCTCGCTCCACCAGGTTTGGAGCCATGTGTGTTTTTACAGTAACCTCAACAGCTAATCTATGATTCTATGATGAAGTATTTTTGCTTGTGAATGTTGTAGTTCCAACTAGACTGAGCTAGCAGAGCGAGTTTTGTGTAAAAGGTTTGGAATTTATTAAGTTTTGCCGCTAAGCAGCCAACGCTGTCTCTCTCTCTCTCTCTCCAGTGTAGAGTGAAGCTCGCTCGCCCAGCAGCTCTCTGATCTGTATCACTATAGAAAATGCAGCAGCCAAAAGCTCCATATTATTACAGTTATTGAATGTTAGGAACGCTCAAATCTTGGTGGATGATGAACACAGAACTCGAGTGATACTAATTAAGAAAATGAACATTTTTAACTGGTTTCACCATCCTGTGCTGTGGTGCGTTTTGATGCTGTAGTGTATTTTGGTGCGGTAGTGTTTTGGTGCAGTAGTGTTTTGGTGCGGTAGTGTTTTGGTGCGGTAGTGTTTTGGTGCGGTAGTGTTTTGGTGCTGTAGTGTTTTGGTGCTGTAGTGTGTTTTGGTGCGGTAGTGTTTTGGTGCGGTAGTGTTTTGGTGCTGTAGTGTTTTGGTGCTGTAGTGTGTTTTGGTGCGGTAGTGTTTTGGTGCTGTAGTGTGTTTTGGTGCGGTAGTGTTTTGGTGCGGTAGTGTTTTGGTGCTGTAGTGTGTTTTGGTGCGGTAGTGTTTTGGTGCTGTAGTGTGTTTTGGTGCGGTAGTGTTTTGGTGCAGTAGTGTTTTGGTGCTGTAGTGTGTTTTGGTGCGGTAGTGTTTTGGTGCAGTAGTGTTTTGGTGCTGTAGTGTGTTTTGGTGTGGTAGTGTTTTGGTGCAGTAGTGTTTTGGTGCTGTAGTGTGTTTTGGTGTGGTAGTGTTTTGGTGCAGTAGTGTTTTGGTGCAGTAGTGTTTTGGTGCAGTAGTGTTTTGGTGCAGTAGTGTTTTGTTGCTGTAGTGTGTTTTGGTGCAGTAGTGTTTTGGTGCAGTAGTGTTTTGTTGCTGTAGTGTGTTTTGGTGCGGTAGTGTTTTGGTGCAGTAGTGTTTTGATGCTGTAGTGTGTTTTGGTGCAGTAGTGTTTTGGTGCGGTAGTGTTTTGGTGCAGTAGTATTTTGGTGCAGTAGTGTTTTGTTGCTGTAGTGTGTTTTGGTGCAGTAGTGTTTTGGTGCAGTAGTGTTTTGTTGCTGTAGTGTGTTTTGGTGCAGTAGTGTTTTGGTGCAGTAGTGTTTTGGTGCTGTGGTGTTTTGGTGTTGCGGTGCGTTGCGGTGTGTTTTGGTGTTGCGGTGTGTTTTGGTGCAGTAGTGTTTTGGTGCAGTAGTGTTTTGGTGCTGTGGTGTTTTGGTGTTGCGGTGCGTTGCGGTGTGTTTTGGTGTTGCGGTGTGTTTTGGTGCAGTAGTGTTTTGGTGCAGTAGTGTTTTGGTGCGGTAGTGTTTTGGTGCAGTAGTGTTTTGGTGCAGTAGTGTTTTGTTTCTGTAGTGTGTTTTGGTGCAGTAGTGTTTTGGTGCTGTGGTGTTTTGGTGTTGCGGTGCGTTGCGGTGTGTTTTGGTGTTGCGGTGTGTTTTGGTGCAGTAGTGTTTTGGTGCAGTAGTGTTTTGGTGCTGTGGTGTTTTGGTGTTGCGGTGCGTTGCGGTGTGTTTTGGTGTTGCGGTGTGTTTTGGTGCAGTAGTGTTTTGGTGCAGTAGTGTTTTGGTGCGGTAGTGTTTTGGTGCAGTAGTGTTTTGGTGCAGTAGTGTTTTGGTGCAGTAGTGTTTTGGTGCGGTAGTGTTTTGGTGCTGTGGTGTTTTGGTGCAGTAGTGTTTTGGTGCAGTAGTGTTTTGGTGCGGTAGTGTTTTGGTGCGGTAGTGTTTTGGTGCAGTAGTGTTTTGGTGCGGTAGTGTTTTGGTGCAGTAGTGTTTTGGTGCAGTAGTGTTTTGGTGCTGTAGTGTGTTTTGTTGCTGTAGTGTGTTTTGGTGCAGTAGTGTTTTGGTGCTGTGGTGTGTTTTGGTGTTGAGGTGTGTTTTGGTGCTGTGGTGTTTTGGTGTTGCGGTGTGTTTTGGTGTTGCGGTGTGTTTTGGTGTTGCGGTGTGTTTTGGTGTTGCGGTGTGTTTTGGTGTTGAGGTGTGTTTTGGTGTCGCGGTGTGTTTTGGTGTTGCGGTGTGTTGCGGTGTGTTTTGGTGTTGCGGTGTGTTTTGGTGTTGCAGTGTGTTTTGGTGTTGAGGTGTGTTTTGGTGTTGCAGTGTGTTTTGGTGTTGCGGTGTGTTTTGGTGTTGCGGTGTGTTTTGGTGTTGCAGTGTGTTGCGGTGTGTTTTGGTGTTGTGGTGTGTTTTGGTGTTGCGGTGTGTTTTGGTGCTGTGGTGTTTTGGTGTTGCGGTGTGTTTTGGTGTTGCGGTGTGTTTTGGTGTTGCGGTGTGTTTTGGTGCTGTGGTGTTTTGGTGTTGCGGTGTGTTTTGGTGTTGCGGTGTGTTGCGGTGTGTTTTGGTGCTGACCTGAGCCTGGCCAGCAGCTGTCCTCTCTCTGCACAGCCCACGCTCACCTGCCTGATCAGCTCGTGGAAGACGATGTTGTAGATGTTCTGCTCGGCCCGCACCAGCTCCAGCAGACCCTCCATCTACAACACATGTGACCGCACTGTTCCCGATCTGCACACACGTCTGCACATCCGTTTGAATCGCCACTTTGTTTCTTCATATGCTACAGCCATTGATAAATATGTCGTGTTTATAACAGGAATAATGAGAGCAGGCACTAACACACACTGTCACTTCTCTGCACATATGGTTCCTCCATCCGGAGTTACAGGACAGACAGCCTGCTTGTTTTGTACATGTTGTCTACAGCTGTAATTTCAACAGATTTGATGAGGTGTATAGTTTTTTATAAGGCATGTCTACATGACTTGACTCTTCCTGTACAGATGGATGGCTCTCTGCAGACCGGTTCATGTGAATCCTCTATACAATATTTAAATTTTTGTTATATATCGTGTATATATTTATATTTATTGATACTTATTTCGAGCTGCATATCTCAATGAAGTTCTATTTTTGCTACAGAATTTAATTTGGGCAAACTGGGTGAATCTGCATCTCATACTCCTCCTTTGTGATTTAGGCTAAGATAAGATATGTGTATATTTACATTAAAAATATTGCCATGTGTAGCTTTTATCAGGAAAATAGTAGAAAGGGAAAGTAAAAATTGGTGTCAAATTTCACAACTCTGCATGTTAAAAGATGGAGACTTGCTGTCTGTCTGTCTCTCTGCCTGTCTGTCTCTCTGTCTCATTGCCTGTCTGTCTGTCTGTCTCTCTGTCTGTCTCTCTGCCTGTCTGTCTGTCTCTCTGCCTGTCTCTCTGCCTGTCTGTCTGTCTGTCTCTCTGTCTGTCTGTCTGTCTGTCTGTCTCTCTACCTGTCTGTCTACCTGGGAGAGCTCGGTCAGCTCCTCACTCTGCTGCTCCACCCCGGCCTTCTCCAGCATGTCGTCCATCATCTTCATCAGCTGGACTGCCTCCAGTCTGCCACTGGGCCTCCTGGACACACACAAAAGCTCCATTTTATTACAGTTATTGAATGTTAGGAACACTCAAAAATTAACATTTTTAACTGGGTTGACCGTCCCTTTAAAGTTTAATTTATCTGATCAATAACTCAGATTCATTCAGATTGTAACTGTTTGGACTCACAGTGAAGGGAAGACCCTCAGCCTCTGCTCCTCGTCCTGCAGCTGCACCGTGAATTTACTGAAACAAGACGCAGCGTGAGAAAATTGGACTGAAAATGACCTGACAGATTGATCAATGTGACTATAGTCTGAAAAAACATTGAGCATGAATAAAATCATGCAGGATGTCACAGTAAATATGAGAAGGCAGAATATAATCTGGACTGACTCTTCGTAGAAGTCCAGGCCCTGCAGCCCTTTGTTCTTCACTATGTGATATTCTTCTGGGATCAGACTCTCTGACAGATTCAGGTCCTGGAAGACAGGGAGACTGGAAAGTTACCACCACAAACCAGTCTAACGCATATTTGGGAATGTGTCTTTCAATGCAAAATTGTTAGATAGGGTTAGCTTGCTGGCTAACAAAGAGTCTGTTTACAGCTGGCATTCTAAGCTAGCTAGCACATTTGCCTGGCTTGTGATTGGCTGAACGATGAGGGGCGTAACGAGCCGTCCAGGCCGCCGCCTCAGAGTCGACTATGGGGGGTAAAAAGACAGATAAGCAAAAAAGGCCAACGGTGCTGAGCCTGCCTGTGTGTGGGCGTGGCCACTCCTCTCAGCCAGCGGAGGGAGGCGTGTCTTCTTCTTCTGGGTTGCCATGGCGTCACACAGGAAGGAAATGTCCCTGGATGGACACCGTCCACACAGAAAAGAGACAACACACAGATTAAGTCTTCAGGGTATCTGCAGGTTTCAGAAAGCCAAATTAAAGACCTTTAAAGACATTTTAATGCTACCTGGCACTGAATTTAAGACCATTTAAAAACCAAAATAAAGAAGCAAAGCACCAGAATACCTTGTTAAGGAAGCGGTCTAAAACTCTGTTCCCTCTGATAAAATATTCAGGCTTCTTGCAATTAGAAAGTTGCTGCAAATACTCTATTTTTTTATATGCAGTACGAATTAAAAATGTGACACTGTACACTCACACTTTACACATACACATACACATACACATACACTTTACATATACATATACAACATTACTGTCAAAACATCTAGACTGTCACACATCTCCTCGTCTGTCTGACCGACCTGCCGGCTCCAGTCAGGGACGTCGGTTGCTCCAGGAAGTATTTGTATTTGTTGCGTCCGAGCGGGTGATGCCAGACGGCGTCCGGGCGTCTGATCCCACAGCCCTGCAACACAGAAAACCTGCTTCAACTGGTTTCAGACAGACTGAACAGCAGCAGACAAAGCAAAGCCATAAAAAGACGGATGCTGTGCACTAAGAAAGATCAAGTTTTCAGCACTGCTTTTCAAACACAAACATTTTATGCCAAGACTGATCTTAAGTGACTTTAACAACTGACACTTCACATCACATGGCTATGATAGCACACCATTCATAGTATTCTCATGATGTCACATGTATTTCCTACCAATATGGTTCTTAACCATACACACAGCTCATTGGCTGTCAGTTGATTATAATCACCTGTTAGTTAATGCAATCACCTGTTATTTTCCTACCAAGATGGCCGTGCGGTGATGGAACAGAATACTATGAATGAATCTTAAAGGCCCTCTCTTAAAGGAATTAAAATTAGCCAGTATTTACAGATGTACTGTATGTGATCACAATGTTTAAAGGAGACAAATAACACTAATTTTTTCCATTTCCATCCATTTGTACAGGCTGTGTCAGACTGGAATCCTTTCGAGGACTCCTGCAGGTCCCCGGATCAAAGTTTGGGAAACGCTGAGCTACAGGCTAACTAGCTAACCTAGATAACTTAGCATGGTGAAGTGGTGAGCGCTGGCTTCATAATATCAGCTTCCTCCTCTCTTACCTCTTGTCTTTTTCACTGGACATTCTAATGTAACTTAGCCAGAAAAAGCTGTTCTTTGGTTCTTTGGCTCCGCCCACTGAGGTTTAGCTCAACCAATGAGATTATTTCTGCCTCCAGAGCAGCTTTGCTTCCGAGAAGTGTTTGTGGAAGTAATGGTGCGTTCATGTGCCGGTGGGAAAGTCCAACATCCAGGACTTCCACGTCTGCTGCTAAACAGCGTTGAAGACATACAATAAACAAACATGGCTGTCCCGCAGTTTAACAAGCTAATTTAATGAACTTCATTCAAACAAATGTTAGGTTAGTCTGGCTAACTTCAAACTTGCAATAAAGGAGCATCTACTGTATGTGTTTTCTTAATGTTGACTGACACAAAACAATTTTTTTCGCCTTGTTGAGAAGGTTAAAGGTCACCATTGCATCATAACTCAGAAACTCAGGCAGCGAAGACTTTCCGACTTCATCATCCGACTGTGGAGGGCGTTCATGTGAAATTTCCAAGTAGGAAAGTAGTTTTTCCGATATATCCAAAAGCACATGAAGACACAATTAGCCAGAAAAACTGTGGTTCTTAGGCCACATCAACTCAACCAATGAGATTATAGCTGCCTCAGGAGCAGCTCTGCCTCTGAGAAGTGTTTGTGGAACTAAAACTCCAGTCCGCCCAGATACAGACTGGTGGCAGTGTGAACCAGCGTGGCCTGCAGGTACCTTGCTGTGCCGGTGTGCCGGTGCCGGTGCCGGTGCCGGTGCCGGTGCCGGTGCCGGTGCGTTCCCGGGGCAGACGGTGGAGCTGAGCGAGACCAGCAGCTCCTCTGGGATGAACTGGCTGTGAACAGGAAGCGGCTGAGTCTTCCTACTGTCAGCCGGGACTCGCTGCTGCAGATCTGGAAGCTCTGCTGCTGAGCAAAACCAGTTCAGACTCACACAAACCAGCAGGACCAGTTCAGACTCAGTTTAGACTCAAATAAACCAGTTTAGACTCGGTTTAGACTCAAACAAACCAGTTCAGACTCAGTTTAGACTCAAATAAACCAGTTTAGACTCGGTTTAGACTCAAACAAACCAGTTCAGACTCAGTTTAGACTCAAATAAACCAGTTTAGACTCAGTTTAGACTTAAACAAACCAGTTAAGACTCAGTTTAGACTCAAATAAGCCAGTTTACACTCAGTTTAGACTAAAAAAAACAGTTTACACTCAGTTTAGACTCAGTTTAGACTTAAACAAACCAGTTAAGACTCAGTTTAGACTCAAATAAGCCAGTTTACACTCAGTTTAGACTAAAAAAAACAGTTTACACTCAGTTTAGACTTAAACAAACCAGTTAAGACTCAGTTTAGACTTAAACAAACCAGTTAAGACTCAGTTTAGACTCAAATAAACCAGTTTACACTCAGTTTAGACTCAAACAAACCAGTTTACACTCAGTTTAGACTCAAACATACCAGCATTTTGTCTAGATTCTGTCTATAGTAGTCTATTATAGTCTACTCTATGTAGACTGACATGTATAGTTTACTGTATATAATGAATGTAGACTGATGTGTAGTTATAGTCTTCTGTCTAACTTACGTGCGAAGTGATATGTATACAACAGTAGTATTAGTAATGCTTTCTGAAAAGATAAAGTGATTTTGTGTCTGTCCCACAGTGTCCACCTCCATACTGAGCAGCAGGCTAACGTTTCCTCAGTGACAGCAGAGTAACGTTACCTGTGTCGGCCTCCGCTCGCTCCGTCCCCGGTAAACCGGCCGCTGGACGGGCCTTCATGGAGGCAAACATCCCGGACTGACGGCGGAGATTTTCCGCTAATGCTTTGTTAATAAAACCACGAAATCTTGGCCGAGAAGCTACTTTTTATTTGCCAAACGAATCGTCACTTCTCCAACTCTCCTCAGCAGTTGCTCGCTGCCATGTCCTGTTGCCATGGATACGCTTCCCGTGACTCCAAGATAGGCATCAAGCTAGAGCAGTTTAGCGCTTAAAACCCGGAAGTGAGGATGAGGAAGTTGGAAGAGAAGATGGGGCTTTTATATTGTAAAAATACATTTACAAAAACTCAAGACATAGAAGTTCAGTTCGAAACAATATACAAAGAATACAAAGATCATCAGCAAAACATTTCAAAATTATTTTTTTTAATACAGGAACTTCTTACTTTTTAAAAAAAAGTAGGTTTCAATAAGAAATAATTCAATAAGACATGAATAAGACATGGAGAATATTGACTGAGGACAATCTATAATCATTACATTCAAAATAAGTGATAATTGTGGTTCTAATTTCTTATTAACAATTGTAGTTTTTGTAATGTCGAGCATTTTAAAATATTGAAATATACAAGTTGCTCGGGTAACTATTATGCAACGATTCATCAAAGGTCTGGAGCCATGTGAAATGAAAACATTGGTTGCAACACGCGCTTCAAGAGGGGTTTTATTTTGAAAGCCATTACCGAAAGTCCTGTTTTGTCATTCGTGCTCACTTGACGCTGGTGCGAAAAAAAAACTGTCAATTTAGTCTCGAGCTCGGCCTGTGATTGGTTGATTCTCGCAGAGTTCTCAAGATGAGACAGTTCTCCGTTTTGATTGGCTAGAAAGTGAGAAATGAGTGTGACTCCCCACTTTCCCCCGCTCCCAAGGAAGATCAGAAAAACGGGATAACAGTCAGAAGTAGCAGGTTTATTCTCCGGTTCACCTTTTGCTTCAGGGTGGGCACAGCCAAAACTATAAACAAAAGGAATACAAAACCAGGGGCCTGTACAATGAAGCAGGATTTGGGGTTAGCGAGCTAGCTTTGGGTTTAACCCTGGCTTTTCGGTCTCACGAAGGTGGTTCACGTTTAACCGGGGTAGATCACCATGGTAACTGATACTGCAGGCTAACCTGCTCCGGAGCAGCTCGTATGAAAGGCCTCCTGACCAATCAGCTCTCTGGAAACAGGGAGTCACCATTCCTACAGGATCCCGATATGGACAAATATACAAATGAAAATCCCAATAAAAAACTGAAAACAGTTATTTTTGAATGAACAGACAGTAAGAAGTGCTGTTCGCAGGGCGACGTGTTTACAGACCAGTAGAATCACGTTGTTTTCCATGATAACTTATTATATCGGAGATATAGCAGGTAGGCTACTTAATTGACCATATTATTAATGGATTAAAGTTACTGTTGCATATATTAATTGCGCTGACTTTATTTAATTGGATTCCCAACAGTGTTTGGTTCAATGTAGGCTGTTTCATATTCCATTACCGCAGGCCTGAAGCACATGAGACCGACTTTATGAATAGAAAATCTTTTTACAGCCTCAATGTGTCCACAAACTATTTTATCAATGAAAAATATGCCCACTGTGTCCTAATGACGGGGCAGTTCCTCCAGTAATCCTCTCTAGCCTTGGAAGCAGAAACAACTTTTACTTTCCGCGGTTATGTTTTGTAATGCTGACAGTTATTCATTATAAGAATTTGTTCTTCTTGAGAGAAGAACCCAATGTTAGTAGCTATCCATTTCTTTCCAATACCCATGTTGAAAATGTCAGCCGGAAATATTAGGGCTTATATCATCCTATAATTAGGTCTATTGTTTATGGCTTTTATTGTTTGATTAGCCTATTTTATTATTTTCGCCTATTTTTAGGCTATTACTTATTTTTATAGTTTTGCGCTTATATTCTATGTCCTTTTCCCCGCTGAATCATATTACTTTTGCTGAACAACTAGCTAATTTCCCCACGGGGATCAGTAGTTTCATCTTATCTTATCCGAATGGTCTGATCTGGATCTGTCCATGTTGCATGTGATTGGCTATTTGTTACAAACCCCGCCTCTTTCATGTGAACGCGCTCATAGCTGGATAGATAAATCCTGGGTTGACAGAGCCGGTTGATAACCAGCTACGTGAGACCGGTTATCTGGATCCCCAGTGTTAGGTTTAGTGAAGCCGGATAACTCAAACATATCCTGACTTTGTTGAACTTGCTTCGTAGTACAGGCCCGGATGAGGAAGTTGGAAGAGAAGATGGGGCTTGCACACACACACATACACACGCACACACACGCACGCACATATGCACACGTGCATACACACACACACACACTCATACATATCACACACACATTTTTTGTTTTTATTTTGATATTATTATTGTTATTATTGTTGTTGTTGCTTATATATATTGTTATTATTAGTTTGTCATCACATTTAGGTAGTCATTATTTTCTGTATGTTATTTTTGTGTTCTATATAACATTGTGAAATTTTAAAACATTTTTGGTGGAGGCTTCAAATAAGCCCATTGGGTTTTCTGCCTCTCCCTGCACTGTATATTATTTGTTGTCTTTGTCATTTGTGTATTTTTTTTAAATTGTGCAAAAATAAAACTAAACTAAAACTAAACTAAACTAATATTAAAAAAACACTAATAAAGTGGCCAGTGGGTGTATTTCCACATGGAGCTACAACTGCTGATCCTGTTACATACTGAGAATATTCTGATTCCACATGATGATAAAAGAAGTCTACCATATTAATACCTTTACTGTTAATATCCAGCAAGAGCACATCAACTCATGGAGAGGCCTTTAACCACCTTGGTACCTTTTCAGTCAGATTATCTCTCAGTGTCACTTGTTGTGGGAGCCAAGACATGAACATTGTGTTTTGCCTGTGGTGTGGGGAATATTTGCTGTGTGGAGGATATACTCTGTATAATGTCTGAATTATAATGTTATTTAGGCCTATGTATTTGTTGTTAAGAGTTGAAATTTGTGTTGTTTTGGGACAGACAGTGTGGAATCAGTGGGAGCAGCAGCCTTAAGGTGGACTGTTGCTTTAAGAAAGATAGGGCACTGTTAATGAGGTAGGCTGCTGGAAGAGGAGAAAGTTTTAGTTTAGTTGGGATTGTCCAATTTAAGTTAATTCTTCTGGAGCCTATTTAAATCGTTGACTCAACATCTATTGTGGAAAAACTTTGTATAATAAAAATGTTTAAAAAAAACGCAGGAAATGTGGATTCAGTGACTCTCACCCATGCGTAAGGCCAAGGCTATCTAAGGAACAAAAAAACACACCTACACTTGTGCAACACACAGACTGACAGTGTCTTGTTTTTTTTAAGTGCCCACAGTCTCGTACAATGTGATTAATTCTTCTGGAATTCACTTACAAAACTCACTGAAGCATTTCCTGTCCTCATGCCTCCTGTCCTCAAACACATTACAGTGAGTTAAATAGGCTCCAGAATTAACTTAAGGCAGGAACCTGCCGAACTGAACCAGGAACGTTGTCACGCAACCATCAACATGCACACACGTGCACGGCGGCCGGCACACACACTTAATGGCGCCGTGAAATTTGTCCTCCGCATTTCTCCCAACCATGTGAGGCGACAGCGCCACCGTGCCACTTAAAGGCGTCCGTTGACTCCTCGTGGAAAGTGGACCATGTTGCAAGTGATTGGCTATTTGTTACAAACCCCGCCTCTTTTATGTGATGAGATGGATAGGTAAACCCTGGGTTGACAGAGCCGGTTGATAACCAGCTACGTGAGACCGATTATCTGGATCCCCAGTGTTAGGTGTAGTGAAGCCGGATAACTCAAAGATATCCTGACTTTGTTGAACTTGCTTCGTAGTACAGGCCCCAGGCTGAGGTTTTTTTCCAAGTGGACAAAGCTGCACTACAAGGTTTGTAAATTTAAATTTTTATTTCCTGGCACTATTATACATTTAAACTGAAGCCTAGAATAAGAATTATAGAAAAATTATGTTGTTGGTAAAATTTATAGTAATGTGATGTTGTTCGGGACAGAGAAGAGTCTGAGTTACTTTACTTTATTCAGTAAAGTTGATCCAAAAAAAAAAGACGAGACAAAAAGAAAAGGGATGCAGCAGTCAAGTCAAGTCAATTTTATTGTTCCAGATGGGCGATTTGTGGTGCAGCATGTATAAAAAACACATATCACAGCATAAGACATACAGTATCACATTAACATAACAACATCAACATTAAAAGAAAAGTGACCAAGGTGACTCGCACCTCTGCACAAGAGTTCATTCAAAGGAAAGCTCTGGTGTCCAGCGGCACAAAGGTCAAACTCAAATCTCAAGGCACAGGTGTGGTTATAATGACACCGAATATACTGTAACACATTATACTGTAGAAGACGGACAACTTCTCTCGTTGACGACGCCAACTCCTGCTATTTAAATTCGAGCTGACGTCACTCAGGAAACCAGAGTTTCTTAAAGGGACCGTGTGTCCTTAACCCTGAGAAGCACACAATATAACTGCATGTGTTAAACATACCCAAACCACAGATTATGGTGAATAATGTCCATAGAGTCCGCCACAATACTGTATTTAGATATATTTCTCTCTCTCTCTCTCTCTCTCTCTCTCTCTCTCTCTCTCTCTCTCTCTCTCTCACACACACACACACACACGCACACGGCCCTACTGTCTAAATATTCTTGTAGGTTGCAGTACAGCTGAAGAAAATACAAGTCAGGATCGAGTTACATGGATCCATCACAAACATCCATGTAGGATGTTTGTGATGGATCTGCTGTTGTCTCTCTCTCTCTCTCTCCGTCTCTGTTTCCCTCTCTCTCTCTCAATTCCTGATCTAGAGGGGGGGCAGTTCTGATGGGGGGGGGGGAGTTCCTCAGTTGGGGGGTGCAGATCTGATGGGGGGGCAAGAGATGGCAAGAAGCAAACCAACTGTAACAGTTGAGATTTAATTGAAATAAGTTCTGCTCGGTGTTTTGAAAATCTGAAGTGAAGAACGGCTCCTGATGATGAAGTCGTTCTTCCAGGCAGCAGAAAGCTCCAGAGTTCTGGATGGAGTTTGGTCTCTCCTTACAAGACTAGATACTGTGTTCATGACAGCCCCCCCCCCCTCCTCTCCCCCCTCCCCCCCCCCCTCCTCTCTCCTCAGATGGCCCTCAGTTGCTTCAGCAGCTCTGATCCAATCAGCAGTAACGTCTCTCAGCTGTATGATGGCAGCACTAATGAAGGTACGCTGTGGATGAGAGACGGTCTGCAGCCCCTCCCCTCCTGTCCCTCCACCTCCCCCCCTCCTCCCTCCCGCTGCGTGCCGTGCGCTGACCGGATCGTGCACGCCGTGTGCCGCGACCTGAAGGACGGAGTGAACCTGGTGATGGAGGCTGAAGGTCACGACATCAACATCACAAAGAGCGGTGAGAGGATCTGTTTGTTTCAGAAAGTTATGAACGGATTCACACAAAACTTTGTGGGAAGGTTGGTCATGGGGCGAGGAAGAACTGAAGAACGTTTCACACTGATTGGTCACTGGGGGGCGTGGCAGTGGGCGTGGCTTCGCACTAAAAGGCATATAACTTCTGAACAGATTCACGTAACACTATCAAACTTTGTGGCCAATCAGCAGACAGAAGAAGAGACAAACCCTCCATTATTGGTCCAATCAAACAACATGGAGGCTCTGGAGAGCTCATTTCCTGTTTAGACAGAACCGCTCTGCCATTTTCCCCAAAACTTGGTCCAGTGGTAGAAGAGCAGCTCTAATGGAAACTGAACAGATAGAGAGCTGATCTGCCATGTGGTGTTGAGATAATCAGATAAAATGCTTAAATGTGTCTAGAATTTGAACAGGCTTCTCTCTTCTGTTTTATTACAGAGTGTCCCAAACTTCTGGGTGAGTGTGGAGGAGGGATGGCTAACACTTAGCCTTGATACATGCCATGGTAGGAAAAGTAATAAATGAACAGGTGATTCTAATCAAATGACAGCCACAGCCAATGAGCTGTGTGTATGGTAAAGCACCGTATTGGGAGGAAATACATGTGACATCATGGGAATACTAGGAATAGATCCATTACACACATTCATTTTTCTTACATTCGATTCATCATCTCTCACTCCTCCTGTCTGTCGTTCCCTCTCTGTCCAGTAGATGCTCTGAACTGGTGGTTGCCCATTCTCATCATCATCATCATCATCATCATCATCATCATCATCATCATCTTCGTGGTTTACCCGAAAATTAAAAAACGTTGCAAAACTCCTGTGGACCAGAGACGGTAGGGGTTTATACTTGACATAAGATGACCACAAACACTTAAAGCTGCTATGCGGAGCATTTTAACATTATTAAATCATTACTACATTAATTTTGAGACATTAGTATAATTACCATAAACACAAGAAATAATGGCTATCATGTCATCTGTGGTTTTTATACGTGTAAAGTTGACTTTCCAACAAAACAAACACCAAAAAGGACAGAGACTAAAGTTTAATGTTCAAGTATCGCATTTTCCTGAGTTATGAGCTCAATACTGATCAACAGTGAGTTAGCAGTATAGTTAGTAGTGGAAACATGTCCTACTCCAGTAGAAGTATTGTTACTTTGCTGATATTTTACTTCAGTATATGTAAAAGTACTGGTGTAAAAATCTACTTCATTAAAAGTAAAAAGTGTGTGATTTAAAATGTCCTCAGAGTAAAAGTTCCTGAGTTCCTCTTTAGAACAGAGAACGTTGTTAGCTGTGATCTTTTCCATGTGATTCTAACAGGAGAGAGGTCAGAGTTCAAACTAGATTCTTTTCACTGGAAACATTAGAAATGACAAAATAAAGTGCAGAAACAAAGTAAAGTCAGATTCCTGTTCAAGTTGAAAGAAAGCAGCACACCAATATTATAATGGAATTGGTATTTAATAATGGTAATAATGGTATTTATTGTACTAGGACAGTGATTGAAATCCACAGTTTGTCAGTTTCGTTGATCCAGTTCCTGTTGCTGATGGAGACACAAAATCTGTTCTGTGATGGATGGGATTTAAAATGTACTGAAGTACAATACTGCAGTAAAAATATACTTGAGTAAAAGTGAAATTGCTGACTTGAAAAAAAATACTCAAAAAAGTACACAAGAAAGCTACTCAATTACAGTAAGGTGAGTAAAAGTAATCAATTACTTCCAGCCTTGAGCATAGTGCAGTAAAAACCTGAGCCGGCCTGTCTGCCTTCAGCATGTTGAGGGAGTTTAGAATGTGAATGAATCTTCAGCCTCATCTGGATCCACAGAGGAAACCAGTTCACCTCAATGACAAGACCCCGTCCACCTAAACACTGACTGGTCCAGGATCTGCTGATCTGAATGATTGAATGAATGAATCCATCTCCAACTTTATCAAAATGACAGTCACTTTATTCGACGTGGTGACACTGATGCAGAGACATATGAACTAACATAACAGACTCCACATGCAGATATGAGTCATTAGACGTAATTTCTAGACGTAATAATGAAATTGAACTTCTCAGTTTGTTGGGGATGACCTGAAGCCCCTCAGGGACCCTGGAGGTTCCCTTTCTGAAAGTGAATCTCAATCTCTCTCTCTCTCTCGCTCTCTCTCTCTCTCTCTCTCTCTCTCTCTCTCCAGGTCTGAGGACGGTCCCCCTGCAGAAGTCATGTTACCAGAGGACTCTCCCGTCTAAAACCTCATTAGTCGGACGAGCCAGGCAGCTTTTTGTTTTTGTACGTCTTCTTTATCGCTTCGTTTGTTTTTTCTTCTGACCAAAACAGCCGTCCCATGCACGTTCTAGTTCTATTAGATCTTAGCGTGGCTTTTGATACCATTGATCATACCATATTGATTGACAGGCTCAGGGAGTGGGTGGGACTGCACTGGGCTGGTTCTCATCTTACCTCGGTAACAGAAAATTCTTTGTATCCATTGGTGATTCTGGTACCTCATTTGTGGGGTGCCTCAGGGATCTATTCTTGGTCACATTATTATTCACAGTTTTAATATCTCTTTCCATCGTTGTCCAGATGACACTCAGCTTTACTTGTCTGAGACCACAAATTATTTTAACAGATTCGCCATTTTAAATGATTATCTTGTTGCCATTAAGGATCACAAGGTCACAAGATTTTCTTCAGCTAAATTCTGATGAAACAGAAGTCCTTGTCCTTGGTCCCAAAACATATCTAGAGTTTTTCAGCAATGTCTTGGTCCTTCAAACATTAAGTCTGCTTAGGTTTTATTTTTGACCCACATTTGACTTTTGATCATCACTCTGAATAACTGGTTCAGTCTTGTTTCTTTCAGCTGAGAAACATTGCTAAAATCCGCTAAAATACGCTCTTTTCACATCTCAACTGCAGTGACAAAATGCAGCTGCCTGATTATTAACTGGGTCCAAACGTAGATCTCATATCACCCTGTTCTGCACCTCTGCACTGGCCACCAGTTCAGTTTAGGATCTATTTTGAAAAGGCACTGATTACATATAGCAGCCTCCTCCTGAGATCAGCTGACTCAGCAACATTTTTCAACAACATCTAAAGACGCACTTTTACTCTCGCTGTTCATAGTTCTTGACAGTTTTATGCTTTTTATTTCTAGTCTTATTATCCTGCTTTTTACTCTGTTTTATGTCTCTATTTGACACTTTTCATTGTAATTGTTTCTCAGATGTTTTATGTTTGTTATGCTTCTGCTGTTTTTGTTATATTCCTTGTGCAGCACTTCGTAACACTGTAAATACACTGTACTGTATTAACTATACATTAATATGTATAGTGATAGCATGTATGTGTTTTCATGCTAGGTCAGATTTGATAAATTAATCACTATAACTGTCTTTTAGACATTTGTAATAATGCTGAAAGTGGATTTTAAGACTACTGATGAAATCATGTTCAGATGTTCAGTCTTATGGTTTAGTGCAGCACTTGTTTGGTGCAGCATATGCAGGAAATGTTAGAAGAGAAGACTCCACAATTAGACTCCTGAGATAAAATATCTGTATAAAAATTAACAAAACGTACAATGAGTCATATTTTGGCCTCAAACATATGGGGGAGCCGTATATTTTTATTTTAACACAATACTTTTTCAAACTCAAAAAGTTTTATTTAGTAAAATGCTTTTTGCATTACATAGGTTTAAAAATGATTGGCGCCCCCACGATTAATATTTGGTGAAGAGAGGAGAACAGCGCTGGAACTCTTTCTATAATGTTTGACAAGCTTGGAGAACGCTGCTGGAGGGATCTGGGACGGTTCCTCCATGCAGAACATTTCAAGATCCTTGATATTCTTAGGTTTGTGCTCGTGGACCGCCCTCTTCAGTTCAGACCGCAGGTTTTCAGTCGGGTTCAAGTCCGGAGACTGACACGGCCATCAAAACATTGATTTTTGTGTCTAAATATAAATATAAATATAAATAAAATTATATTATACTATAAATCTACCTTGCACCCAGGTAGATTCTCACAGCACACACACACACACACACACACACACACACACACACACACACACGAGCGCGCAGCCAACGTTAGCTAGTCCTTGATGCCCGATGCCAGGTAGCTGAGTTAAGGCCCGTTCACACTTGGAGCGACAACTATAAAGATAACTATAAACTATAACGATATGCTGTCGCTCAAGCCTTCACACTACAACGACATCGGCGCCGAATATTCAGAGAAAAAATGGAGCATGAATATTTACCGACGTGCTTTTATTTTACTCGCTCGCTAAAGTAAATAACGACACAGCCGAAGGATTTGGGTTCACGCATTGCCGCAAAAGAGAGAAGAGATGGCAGATAATAATGCTCTTTTATGGCGCTTTCATGACATTATTGTGCTTTGTTTATATGAGAGCTAACGGTACTAATGGTCACCAAGTGAAGCTGTTCATCTCTTTACCAGGAGGAGACTCTGCACACCACATCTAAGAGTAAAGTCTCCTGTAGCCCATGTTGAGAGAAACACCTGAACGTCAACGGCTGAACAGGATGCTGGAGACACATGTTGTTCCCTCCCGGTCATATTGAAAACAGGATGATAGCGCATTTGCGGTCAGGTTGGCCAAGACATTATGCTGTTTTCTTAGCATCATGCTAGCAAAAGGTAGCGATTTAACTAGCTTCCAGGTCAGTAAACAGCCTTACCGCTAATCCCAAGAGCTGTTCCCATCCTGACCGGTTCGTCACCTTTCTGTTCAACATTTTTCGAGGCGATGGTCTTTGTTCCTCTGGACTTCTGTCATCAGTTCCTCAGCAGCATCACTGCAGGGAACTACTGAACTCTCCATCCCTTCTTTGTAGAACTTTAGTTTGATTGGTTGAAAATGTTTTATCGTTGTCTCTGAGATGGAACCAAGAATATAGTTCTAGTTGTCGTTTTGGATGTTTTTATAGTTACAGTTGCAGTGTGAACAGACATTCTATTTACTTATAATGATTTAAATCTTTTTATAGTTATAGTTATCTTTATAGTTATCGTTCTAGATGTGAATGGGCCTTGGTGGGTCACACACTGTCACCACAAAATGTTCAGGAAATTGTTAACTTATCGAAAACCAAAGCTTGGCATTTAACAAAATGTTCATATTTTGTTCGCCTGTTGCTTACTGCCTTCTTGTTTTCTCTCTATACTGACTGGCAGCATCATATTAGTAGAAATGATTTGAAGATGAATGTAGTTTATTGGAGAATGCAGAGGGGCACTTTGACTACAGTTGTCCTCTCCACTTTACTCATTGATTTGATAACATTAAAGAAATTAATTTAACAGAAATTGCAATTGCATGCAAGCATAAAAAGATCCTCAAGTTTAAATAAACAATGAGTGGTTATTATTAAAGATGGCTCTGAATTAGTCATCAAATCAATTTCTGTACTTTTAGCTTTTTAATATCTTCAAATATGTGATCTGGGGCCAACCGCTTCCTCTGGATGAAATTATAATACCCATAATTTTTCTAGTATAGCCAGATAAAAGTATCAAACCACTTGTTAAAAGGCACCAGAATACAGGAAATGACATCTACTCTGTTAAAAATGTTCTGGGGAAGAACCCCCAGACCCCATTAGATTGTCCCACCCACATTTCCAATGCTTGCTACGCCCATGGTGTGTGGTGTGTTTGTCTTTGTGTTTGTGTGTGTGTGTGCGTGTGTGTGTGTGTGTGTGTGTGTGTGTGTACGTGTGAATCCGATCACAGGCAAACCCCTGTGAAACAAGTGCACTGCTGCTGAAAAAAACCCTGGGGAAACTCCAGAATTATTGGCACCCTTCATGAAAATGAGCAAAAATGATTGTTTAAAAGAAACAATACACATAATGATTCAAATTTTCTGCTCAAACATTTGAGAAAACTGCTTACTTTCACTCTAATAACAATTATTCTTAGAAAAAAAAATGTTTTTTTTGAGTAATAGTATTTTTCCCAAAACCATAGAGGACAAAATTATTGGCACCCCTAAAGAATATTTAAAATCAAACCAAACAAAATGGTGTCTAATGAATGAAATTATGTATTGATCTCAGTCTCCAGAAACTGTATTAGCCTAGTGCCTTTCACATTTCCTGTTTCCTGGGGTGTAAATATGAGGCTGCACACAAGTAAAATCCCTTTCCCCAGCACGGGGAAAACCAAAGCGCTGTCAACCCAGAGGAGACAGATGGTTGCCGACCTACACAGATCAGGTAACGGATATAAAAACAACATAAACAGAACATACCGCTAAGCACAGTTAGAGAAATAATTTGCCAAGAAGAAGACGCATGTGCATACTGAGGAAGACGGTGAGGGAGGCAGAGAAGAAGAGGATCACAGTTTCAAACTCCACTGTTAGACGCCACCTCCAACAAGCAGTATCCCACGAGAGGGAGTGATGATATAGTTCAGGTTCAAGTATAACAGCATCACCTGGAGTGTGATATTGCTTTTATACAACAGTTCTGTAAACAAAGCTGTTTACCAAGAAACGGTAATTTGAGACAGCAGATTATGATTTTTGTCTTTTATTGGTCTCGGTTCCCTCAGGATTCACTACAACACACAAAGTGTTTCTATCAGAGCAGCTGTACAGCGGAGTGATACATACAGTAAAACGTCCCAGTGCTGTTAGAATGTATATCAGCACTCGTGGAAAGTCTCCCGTCCAATCAGATTTCTCGACCGGAACTAATTGTTGTATAAAAATGTCTTTGGAAGGGTTGCAGGGAAGAAGCCCTTACTGAGTGCGACCCATTAACTGAAGCACCTGAACTTTGCCAAGCAACATGGAGCTACAATTGGAATATTTTGTTGTGGTCAGATGAGACCGAAATGGAACGTTTTTTTGGCCGTGCACACCATCGCCATGTTGGGTGACAAAAGATGACTGCATTCAAGGGAAAGCACCTGATCCCCACAGTAAAATCTGGTGGTGGATCCTGGATGCTTTGGGGCTGTTTGGCTGCTAGCGGTCCAGGAGTTCTCGTTAAGATCGATGGCATAATGAATTCCAGTACCGGGATGTTTTAGCCCAAAACCCGGTTGCCTCTGCTTGGTTGAGACTTGGCCATAGATGGATCTTTCAACAAGACAATGACCACAAACATACACACAAATTAAAAATGTGCAGGGACACAAAAATCAATGTTTTGATGGCCGTGTCAGTCTCCGGACTTGAACCCGATTGAAAACCTGCGGTCTGAACTGAAGAGGGCGGTCCACGAGCACAAACCTAAGAATATCAAGGATCTTGAAATGTTCTGCATGGAGGAACCGTCCCAGATCCCTCCAGCAGCGTTCTCCAAGCTTGTCAAACATTATAGAAAGAGTTCCAGCGCTGTTCTCCTCTCTTCACCAGAGCTTCACCAAATATTAATCGTGGGGGCGCCAATCATTTTTACTAAATAAAACTTTTTGAGTTTGAAAAAGTATTGTGTTAAAATAAAAATATACGGCTCCCCCATATGTTTGAGGCCAAAATATGACTCATTGTACGTTTTGTTAATTTTTATACAGATATTTTATCTCAGGAGTCTAATTGTGGAGTCTTCTCTTCTAACATTTCCTGCATATGCTGCACCAAACAAGTGCTGCACTAAACCATAAGACTGAACATCTGAACATGATTTCATCAGTAGTCTTCAAATCTACTTTCAGCATTATTACAAATGTCTAAAAGACAGTTATAGTGATTAATTTATCAAATCTGACCTAGCATGAAAACACATACATGCTATCACTATACATATTAATGTAAAGAATGACTTCATGAGTAAGTAAATAGCCCTTTATTTATGTAGCAGCTTTTAAAACCAGTGTTACGAAGTGCTGCACAAGGAATATAACAAAAACAGCAGAAGCATAACAAACATAAAACATCTGAGAAACAATTACAATGAAAAGTGTCAAATAGAGACATAAAACAGAGTAAAAAGCAGGATAATAAGACTAGAAATAAAAAGCATAAAACTGTCAAGAACTATGAACAGCGAGAGTAAAAGTGCGTCTTTAGATGTTGTTGAAAAATGTTGCTGAGTCAGCTGATCTCAGGAGGAGGCTGCTATATGTAATCAGTGCCTTTTCAAAATAGATCCTAAACTGAACTGGTGGCCAGTGCAGAGGTGCAGAACAGGGTGATATGAGATCTACGTTTGGACCCAGTTAATAATCAGGCAGCTGCATTTTGTCACTGCAGTTGAGATGTGAAAAGAGCGTACAGCGGTCCAGCTGTGTTGAAAAGCATGGATGATTCTCTCTGTCTTGACAGAATTGATCGGATTTTAGCAATGTTTCTCAGCTGAAAGAAACAAGACTGAACCAGTTATTCAGAGTGATGATCAAAAGTCAAATGTGGGCCAAAAATAAAACCTAAGCAGACTTAATGTTTGAAGGACCAAGACATTGCTGAAAAACTCTAGATATGTTTTGGGACCAAGGACAAGGACTTCTGTTTCATCAGAATTTAGCTGAAGAAAATCTTGTGACCTTGTGATCCTTAATGGCAACAAGATAATCATTTAAAATGGCGAATCTGTTAAAATAATTTGTGGTCTCAGACAAGTAAAGCTGAGTGTCATCTGGACAACGATGGAAAGAGATATTAAAACTGTGAATAATAATGTGACCAAGAATAGATCCCTGAGGCACCCCACAAATGAGGTACCAGAATCACCAATGGATACAAAGAATTTTCTGTTACTGAGGTAAGATGAGAACCAGCCCAGTGCAGTCCCACCCACTCCCTGAGCCTGTCAATCAATATGGTATGATCAATGGTATCAAAAGCCACGCTAAGATCTAATAGAACTAGAACGTGCACGGGACGGCTGTTTTGGTCAGAAGAAAAAACAAACGAAGCGATAAAGAAGACGTACAAAAACAAAAAGCTGCCTGGCTCGTCCGACTAATGAGGTTTTAGACGGGAGAGTCCTCTGGTAACATGACTTCTGCAGGGGGACTGTCCTCAGACCTGGAGAGAGAGAGAGAGAGAGAGAGAGAGAGAGCGAGAGAGAGAGAGAGAGAGAGAGAGAGTTTCACTTTCAGAAAGGGAACCTCCAGGGTCCCTGAGGAGCTTCAGGTCATCCCCAACAAACTGAGAAGTTCAATTTCATTATTACTTCACCCACTAGAAGTTACGTCTAATGACTCATATCTGCATGTAGAGTGATATGTAGAGTCTGCTGTCTATATGTAGAGTCTGTTATGTTAGTTCATATGTCTCTGCATCAGTGTCACCACGTCGAATAAAGTGACTGTCATTTTGATAAAGTTGGAGATGGATTCATTCATTCATTCATTCAATCATTCAGATCAGCAGATCCTGGACCAGTCACAGTGTTTAGGTGGACGGGGTCTTGTCATTGAGGTGAACTGGTTTCCTCCAGATTCTCACAGCACACACACACACACACACACACACACACACACACACGAGCGCGCCGCTAACGTTAGCTAGTCATTGAGGCCAGGTAGCTGAGTTAAGGTGGGTCACACACTGTCACCACAAAATGTTCAGGAAATTGTTAACTTACCGAAAATCAAAGCTTGGCATTTCACAAAATGTTCGTATTTCGTTCGCCTGTTGCTGACAGCCTTCTTGTTTGTTACAAAGTCTTTATACTGACTGACAGCAGCCTGCTGTTCGGTTAGCTAACTGTTAAGAAGCGCTAACTCTTAGTCTCTCAAAACTTTAGTTTGTTTTGTTGGAAAGTCAACTTTACACGTATAAAAACCACAGATGAAGTGATAGCCATTATTTCTTGTGTTTACGGTAATTATAGTAATGTCTCAAAATTAATGTAGTAATGATTTAATAATGTTAAAATGCTCCGCATAGCAGCTTTAAGTGTTTGTGGTCATCTTATGTCAAGTATAAACCCCTACCGTCTCTGGTCCACAGGAGTTTTGCAACGTTTTTTAATTTTCGGGTAAACCACGAAGATGATGATGATGATGATGATGATGATGATGCTGATGCTGATGAGAATGGGCAACCACCAGTTCAGAGCATCTACTGGACAGAGAGGGAACGACAGACAGGAGGAGTGAGAGATGACGAATCGAATGTAAGAAAAATGAATGTGTGTAATGGATCTATTCCTAGTATTCCCATGATGTCACATGTATTTCCTCCCAATACGGTGCTTTACCATACACACAGCTCATTGGCTGTGGCTGTCATTTGATTAGAATCACCTGTTCATTTATTACTTTTCCTACCATGGCATGTATCAAGGCTAAGTGTTAGCCATCACTCCTCCACACTCACCCTGGTTTCCAGGTGGACCAGTAGGTCCAGTTGGGTCCAGAAGTTTGGGACACTCTGTAATAAAACAGAAGAGAGAAGCCTGTTCAAATTCTAGACACATTTAAGCATTTTATCTGATTATCTCAACACCACATGGCAGATCAGCTCTCTATCTGTTTAGTTTCCATTAGAGCTGCTCTTCTACCACTGGACCAAGTTTTGGGGAAAATGGCAGAGCGGTTCTGTCTAAACAGGAAATGAGCTCTCCAGAGCCTCCATGTTGTTTGATTGGACCAATAATGGAGGGTGTGTCTCTTCTTCTATCTGCTGATTGGCCACAAAGTTTGATAGTGTTACGTGAATCCGTTCAGAAGTTATATGCCTTTTAGTGCGAAGCCACGCCCACTGCCACGCCCCCCAGTGACCAATCAGTGTGAAACGTTCTTCAGTTCTTCCTCGCCCCATGACCAACCTTCCCACAAAGTTTTGTGTGAATCCGTTCATAACTTTCTGAGACAAACAGATCCTCTCACCGCTCTTTGTGATGTTGATGTCGTGACCTTCAGCCTCCATCACCAGGTTCACTCCGTCCTTCAGGTCGCGGCACACGGCGTGCACGATCCGGTCAGCGCACGGCACGCAGCGGGAGGGAGGAGGGGGGGAGGTGGAGGGACAGGAGGGGAGGGGCTGCAGACCGTCTCTCATCCACAGCGTACCTTCATCAGTGCTGCCATCATACAGCTGAGAGACGTTACTGCTGATTGGATCAGAGCTGCTGAAGCAACTGAGGGCCATCTGAGGAGAGAGGAGGGGGGGGGGAGGGGGGGGAGAGACTAAACTCTGGAGCTTCCTGCCCCCCCAGCGATTCAGTAGTACTGTTTCACTTCTACAAAGACTTTACTGATGCACATAGATGCCATGTGGCTGTTAATGATTACATCACTTTCTTCATAACATGCCTTTTCTCAGTTGCACATACCAGTGACAGCCCCTTTGTACTGTTATTGAAATTGTACTTTATATCATTTAGAATTATTTCTGAATTCACATCAAGATTTGATTTGGCCAATCTTGTTTATTCACCCCTCATAGAAGTAAGTGTGTGTGTGTGTGTGAAATATCTGTAAATACAGTATAATGATAATAATGTGTTACAGTATATTCGGTGTCATTATAACCACACCTGTGCCTTGAGATTTGAGTTTGACCTTTGTGCCGCTGGACACCAGAGCTTTCCTTTGAATGAACTCTTGTGCAGAGGTGCGAGTCACCTTGGTCACTTTTCTTTTAATGTTGATGTTGTTATGTTAATGTGATACTGTATGTCTTATGCTGTGATATGTGTTTTTTATACTTGCTGCACCAAAAATTGACTTGACTTGACTGCTGCATCCCTTTTCTTTTTGTCTCGTCTTTTTTTTTTTGATCAACTTTACTGAATAAAGTAAAGTAACTCAGACTCTTCTCTGTCCTGAACATCACCTTACTATACATTTTACCAACAACATAATATAACTATAATTCTTATTCTAGGCTTCAGTTTAAATATGAAATAGTGCCAGGAAATAAAATTGAAAATTTACAAACCTTGTATTGCAGCCTTGTCCACTTGTCCACTGTTCCTCAGCCTGGTGTCTGATCTGGTGGATTGCTGCTGGTTTCCCCAGGAGCGCTGCAGCAGATACCAAGAGCCTCCTGGCTGGGTGGAGCTCTCACAGCCATGGTTTATAGTTTGATTTCAAAGGTTAAAAGTTAAAGTCAAACTAATGTTTCTTTTGTGCTGATTTAAATAGCTGTTCATAGTCTGAATAGCCATTTATATAGTTTGCAGTAAAGTTAGAATATATACCATGATGACCGAAATGTGCAACAGGAACCCCCCTGCTATGAAATGGTTCAGTCCAGCTGGTGACGCATCTTTCCTCCTCTTTCTTGTAGGAGTGTGACGTTTTGGCACCCAGTGCGGGGTTTCCTCGACCAACCAAAACAACCATATGAGTCAAAAGACGGATGTGTCAACAATGTGAACTGCACTTTCTATTTTAATGTCTAATATATAGATATGTAAATAACTTTACTTTTTAATATTTGAAAATGCAATTCCAAAAAACTCCACATTCCTCTGAACTCCAGGTGGAGTGAATAAATAAATTCACTTCATCTTGTTATGAGCTCAGAAATAATATTTACCCCCCACACAACTTCTTATTGTTTCTCTTCTATTTTTTATTAAGTATCTGCTGCCTTCATTACTGTTGAGATGAAACATTGTAAATGTTCTGGATTTGAACATTGTATATTTATTTATCTATTAATTTGTAATGTGACGTCACAATCTGCTTTGACAACATTTGTTTCCATTCAATTCATGCCAGTAGAGCTAATTTTGAATTGAATTGAATTGAATGCACAAGACAAATACTTGGCACCTGGGTCAAAATGATCCATAATTGATTTCTAATGGATAACTGATAATGTTTTACATTAAATGTGCAGTAACTGTACAGTAGAGCAGTGATTCTCAAACTTTTCCATATCAAGGACCCCTAATTTATTTCACATTAGAGCCACGGACCCCCATTTGATGAGATTTTGTCTCTTGGACCTAAATCTGAGAATATGTTTTTTTGTTAGATATGATTTTATCCAGAATTCTGTGACAATCTGTATTGTAGGAAGAGAAATATCAGTGAAACTATGATCAAAATAGTCATTCTTCTACATTCTCTAATTGTGTTAACTTTAAATAATGGTGAAGTTTAACATTTCATCAATTTGCTGGGGACCCCCTGGAACCCCCTCAAGGACCCCTGGTGGTCCCCGGACCCCACGTTGAGAACCACTGCAGTAGAGGACATAGTTTGGGCCCTTAACTTTGACACATTCACATAGTTTTCTGTGCTGAATAGATCTGTGTAGAGTAGAACTGCCTGCGTGTCAGCTGTAGCGCCGCCTACAGGCCACATGCACAGAAGATGTTCAGGATATGAATCGTTGATGTTGAACCTGAAAACTGTCTGACTGGTTGACCATCAGCAGCTCTCAGCCAGTAAAAAGCCACTAGAGACAACAGAGAAAAGAAAGTGTGTTGGGGATTAGTCAGTTTATTCTCTGTTTGGTCATTTCCTCATCAAGTCATGTGTGTGTGTGAATGAACCTAACAAATCAGTCGGGGCTAAAGCGGTTCCATAAAGCTCAATTCAAGTTCACACAATCAGACTAATTCAAGACAGGTTCAAGTAGTCAAGATAATTGCGTGTGCACGCCATCCTTAAGCAGCCCGAGAGGTCGATCATGGATCACATCGATACACCGTGGCAAAAAGCAACGGTAAAGAGAGAGCGGAGATGTTCACGGCCACCGAGCGGCGCTTATTAGTAGAAATATATGAAGAAATTAAACATATAATAACCAAAAAAGGTAATACAGCTGCCATAAACAAAACAAGAGAGAAAGCCTGGCAAGAAATTGCTGATCAATTGAATGCGTAAGTGCAGAGTCAGACTAACCGAAAGAAGCCTGGCTTATTTGGTAAACTCGCTTTATGGAACAGGGCTCTGGTTGATTAACAGTATTAGCCTACTGTAAACACAGGCTATGAAAATGTATCTTACAACACAAACACTGATAGGATGATGTAACATATCAGTGAATCTATATGGGAAAATCTGTACTTTTAGTAATTAAAATAGCTTGCACCAAGAAATGTTAACAAATGAGGACGCTTTGAGAAAGGTTTATTTGCACAATAAGAAAACATACAATGCAATGTACATATAGAAGAAACAAATGTGCATTGTCCAAAAAAAGTAACATAAGCTAAAAAAAAAAAAATCCATGTAGTTTGTTCTATATTTCACATTATTTGCACACAGCCAGTTCTCGAATGGACCTCCGTGGCACCTGCTGTGGCTGCAATTGCAAAATCTCTATTAAACATACCAGCATTTCATTCCGCTCACGTGTGGCGGACACTTTACTTAGAGATGAAATTATTTGTTGAGGTGAACAAATAAGAGGGCATAGGTGTCATTTACACCGGGGACACTGATTCTAAATACGTGCATGCGCCGATCAGCAACTTTAACAAATTCTTGACACAGTTTTTTCTTTCCAAGTTTTCCGTTCTCTCTCTGTGAACATGACGAAGCCACGCTGTTGAGTCGGGTTTGTGACATTGAAGAGCGAAGCCAGGTCTTCATGCACTGGTGCTTTCTACAGTAGATGTGATATTGGCATTGTTGGATTGACATGGAGTTGCAGCTGTGGATGTGATGCATATGGATGACTGTACTTGTGCGGTCGACGTTGTTGTGCGTTTTATGCTGAGTATTTTCGTATTGTCGACTCTGTAGTAGCTAGGCTATGCCCTTTTGATGCGCCGTTATGCAATTTTTTTCTCGCCGTAATTATCTGCTCTGACCTCATACCGATCCCCCCATTACATTGCCTAAAATCGCATATGTTGAAGACCGTTTAAAAAATGTTTTTTCATCTGAGCCCTTATGTCCCCACCACTTTTCAACACAAAGTGACGCCCTTGCTAGCGTTAGCTAACAAGCAATTGAACACATAAGCCGCTTTTCCACCGCATGGTACCGGCTCAACTCGCCTCGACTCGACTCACTTTTGGTAGTACCACTTGGTTTTCCACTGCAGATAGTACCCCCTCAATGTGCCCCCCCCCCACCCCACCCCACACACACACACACACACACACACACACACACACACACACACAACTGGTCGGCCCTCTGACCCCCCTTCCCCCGTCGGGAAAAAAGCAAATCACCAGCTTAGCTTACTGTGTCCTCTCCTATAGTACTGCAAAAGTTACCTATATGACAATTCCAGCTCTGAAACAAAAATTAAGTTGCCAGTCAGCACGGCGAGAGTGAGAGTTATCACCAAAACAAAAAACAGCTAATCTCTTAAGCAAAATGCAAATCCTCCTGACAAATAATCGCATCATCACACAAGCTGTGTGTGCACTTCAGCAGAATATGACAACGGGCCGGGGTGCAAAACACATGACAGCAGACAGCCACCCCCTCCTACCACACAAAAACAACAAAATGTCATGTAAGCCAAGCCTATACATCATGATGACTGCGCACATACAGCCAAGCAACCATCAGCGACAGACACTTCAGAACCACGGACAGTGAGCAGCTCACTGTCCGTGGTTCTGAAGTGTCTGTCGCTGCTGTGTGCGCGCTGTCATGATACAGCACACACACAGCATTACATGAAATTTTATGCACATTTACCGTAAATGTGCATAATGACCGCTGAGTTGGTAAATTTACAGATTGACTGGTAATTCTGCACAATGACCGTTTCCCAAATAAACATTAACATACACAAAACAGTGGCAGCGGCGGCCAGAATAAAATCAGTTGGCACGGCAGCCTATAAGTTTTTAAATAACTTACCCTTTGATGATCGCATTACTTGAAAACGAAGTCCATCCTCCTGTCCTTTTGGATGAAGTGGTTGATGGCGGGGTCATGCAACTGATCCTTTGCTTTTAATTTCATCAGCAATTCCTTCTCGATGGATATTAAGGCCAAGTCTGACAGTCGGCCCTGCCCAGTCGTGTTCCTCGAGTCGGTTTTTATGCGCTTCAGCGCAGAGAATGACCTCTCCACAGAGGCAGTGGACACAGGGATTGTCAGGATGAGGCATGTGAGAGTGTACACTTGTGCCATGCTTTCTTTCAGAAACTGATGAATGTCGGCTGGGCTCTTACCCACAAAGTCAGACGTACATGACGGTGAGCTCGGTGTAGAGTCGGGGCTGGTCGAAATATGCACCATAGCTGTCCATCAAACTTGAAAAGGCAGCATTGGGAAAACGGTCACTGTAATGCCCGAACTGTTGTGGATCCAGAAGGGCCAGGAACGCCAGCTTTTTGTGGTCACTAAAGCGGTTGGCAATCTGGGTTAGGAGGCTGTCCATGCCGCTGCAGCAGAGCTCCCTGTACCGCGAGCAAACGTCTCCTTGAGCCCCACGGCCGCGCGCAGGGCCAACCACAGACTGGGTTTCTTCGTAGACCCTGTCGAACTTCTCTTTCTCCTTTTCAACTGTTCTGTGAAGCTCATCCACTCTGGCCAGGCAGAACTGGATATCGAAACCTTTGTTTTGGAGAATTCCAAAGACAACATCCGAGTAGGAGAAGAAGGCGTGGAAGGTGACCTCGGAATGGCAACTCCTGCTTGCCCAAGAACACCACGCAGGTAATGAGACGTTTCAAAATGTCTCGGTTCCTCCTAACCTTCTCATTATGAGCAATGACATCCCGGCGTTGTTGCTCATCCAGCTGGAGCTCTATCCTGGTGCCCCCAAATGTCTTAAGGCGAATAGTAGCTTTCAGATGACTTGAAGCGTTTTGATGGCGATGGGCTGACTTGGATAAACTTCCTAAATCAGAAAATCCATCTTTGGCCCAGGACCCACTCTCCGCGCCAAAAAGCAAACAATCCCAGCAGTAAAGCTTTTGCTCCTTGGTTGATCCTGTCATCCACTTGTATCGCGTACAATTGCTGGAGTTGAAATGCCTTTCAAAAGCTTTGGTTTTCTGCACCAAATTAAGCTCTGGTGTGGGTCTTCCTCTTCCGATTAACTCCAACTTTTCATTAAAAGTTAACCTTGAAAACGGCGTCGATAATAAATCCGAAACAATGTCCTCCTCACTAGCGGGAACGTTACTCGCGGCTGCCATCGTGAAGTAAACCAACAGGCTCGCTAGCTAGCTAGCTAGCTAGTTTATTAGCTTGTGATTCGTGTCCCTCACAGCGGGCGGAACTTGTCATAAAGTTAGCGATAACAAAGCCCACCCATTTACAGGGAAGATATGATTGGTCAATTTTACTGTCATTTGAAATTAGTCTCTCATTGAATTACTATTACTCGGCCCTCTGTGAAATTATAGCGGGACCACCAATCACAGAGCTGCATAGCATTTTCTTCCCAACAACTGCAGAGTCAGCAAAATTCTGATAGGGTGACAAAGGGGCTTCTTTCATTTAACCCTTCACATTCCAACACAAACTGAATAGGCAGGTTTGAAGGGTTTATTTCCTCAGAAACGTTTTGTTTAATGTTGATTGTCAAATTATGAATTCATAAAATAAAATTAGAACAGATGACTTTTTAAATGTTATTTTTTAGTATATCTTAGACCCTCTCTGAGGGCCTAGAGGGCCCTGACGGTTCCCCTCTGGCGCGTTCCAACTGCATAGTATGGGAATTCTGTGTATGCAAGAAATGCCCAGATGTATACTAGATTAGCAAGAATTTCTGAGCGTGAGTTTACTGGACAAACTCAACCGCCCCAAAATGCATTGCGTCTCTTCAGACTGCGGAATGGCGGACTGCGATGTCTCCGAAAACGTCGCAGCAGATTTTCAAACAGGCGTTATTTGGATAAACTGACCACATATTGGGAATCTACATGGTTACTTTCTCGCCTGAAAAAATATTAAAACTTGTGACATATTAAGTGACATATTAACAGTCGTAGAGCCAAAATTACAACAGCTTTTAGCCTGCTTTAAAATCCCCGCTATCGCTGCCGGCAATGATGACGATTCTCTCTGACCAATCAGCAGTCTGCAGTGTTTTCACGTCACCTTTTGGTATCGCCTCAGCTCGCTTGGAACCTCGACGGAGGTGCTACCAAAAAAAGTACCAGGTACCAGGTAATATGGTACCTGGTACTTGCCCAATGGAAAAGCAAAAAAGGCGAGTAGAGTCGAGTCGAGTCGAGCCGGTACCATGCGGTGGAAAAGCGGCAATAGCTAGCTAGCTTACCTGTAGCTGACAACGTCCTCATCACCCGACGTGACTTCTTTAACGGAGCATCGTAGCCGAGCCATTTCTCGGGGTAAGGGTGTTCATCTGTCGGCTTCCCGTCCACGAAATGGTTGGGCTTCGGTGGGTACTTCAAGTTTAGCGCCTTCAGCCATAGCCTCAAGTGCTCCTCCCCTTTAGGGGGTGGGTGCAGGTTGTAAAACGCCCCACAACACTCCGACCTCCTCACTTTATGGTCGTAATATTGTTGTAATTGCTCTCTCCTCTTTATCCAATTATTATTGCACCCCCTAACTGAACATATTATACTTGACATCGTTTTCGTTCGTTGTCTATGGCTAGCTAGCTTAGGTCCCTCTCAGCCGGAAGTGGGATGACAAAAACGAACGCGATGACGTCACCCTTGTTGTCGTGGAAAATAAGGTGAATAGTAACTGCTGTAGTGTTTTCCCCCGGACCGTGCCGCCGCTGTTAGATCAAATTCTCGGGGGAAACACTGGATAAACCCCCAGCCTGCTGTCCCTCCATGAGCTGAAAGCCTGGTCCACACAAGCACACAAGTGGTAAATAAAGAGGCCCAAAAATGCCCCCCCGCCCCCCCATTCCCTCACTACAGTTTTCATCACATTACCTGATTTTGACTTTATTAATTCATGCTTGCAATAGTCTATTGAAACAGAGCAGAGTTTTACATCGAAACACTGAATCTATAAAAGAGCACATTCAGTATCATGACCAAAACCAATCTTTAAACCAGTCTGCCATAACAGCAGGTCTCCATCTGATTGGGAGTTCCTGTTTTTCTCTTGTTCTGTTTGAAAAATATTGAGGGGGAAAAAAAACAAATTTAACGATGTTGTAATGATGTGTCTTGTCTGTGTGTCAGAGTCTCATAGAAGTGAGTATTGCCACACATCCTCAGAAACATCCTTTTGAAATCTGAAACAGTATAATGTGGCATATGTGTGTTTTGAAAGAGCCCATCCTATAAGTCATTATAGGATGGGCTTAAGGATATCGCAGCAGCTGTGAAAGTTGCATGATGCCTTGGAAAAACATGATGAGCGTGATGCACCACGAAACTGACTGCATAGCTAAAATCATACATTTCACAAGTGGAGTGTCTCTTTGTAAGATGATGGAACAAAAGTGACAGCAATCTCTGTTGTATATTCTGTATGTGTGTGCATGTGTACGTGTGTGGGTGAATGTGTGTGTGTGTGTGTGTGTGTGTGTGTGGGGGGGGGGTGTATGTATGTGTGTGTGGTCTGGGTAATTCCCATGGGCAGGCATGCAATGTTCAAAATGTCTTTATGTGATTAATCTGCTGCTGCTGTGGCTGATTTCTCTCTCTCTCTCTCTCTCTCTCTCTGTCTCTCTCTCTTTCCCTCTCTCTCTCTCTCTCTCTCTTTCTTTCTTCTCTATCTCTCTCTCTCTCTTTCTCTCTCTCTCTCTCTCTCTCTGTCTCTCTCTCTCTCTCTTCTCTCTCTCTCTCTCTCTCTCTCTCTCTCTCTCTCTCTCTCTCTCTCTCTCTCTCTCTCTCAAAAAAAAAGGTCAACCATAAACTGCAGCAGGCTACTCACTTTTCTTAAGTAGAATTGTTTGCATTAGTGTGAATATAACTAACTTGTATTATGTTGGACTGCCCAGAGACACTGAAACCTACAATAAAAACCCCATAAAGTCAGTTTAATTCACCAACTCTGATAAAGTTGTTGTTTTTTTATTTATTTATTTATTTAATACTAATTTAAAGACACAGTTGGATCTAATGCCGCTGTCTGTAGCTTACCAAGACCTTATTTTGCGTAAATCAAATAAACCTCTGGCAGAACAAAATATATTAGTCTGAATGAGACGCTCTGATTGACTCCCAGCCAAAAAAGAAGCACAGAAGAAGAAGTGAGACCTACGCTTGTAAAGGTCTTCTGTCTGACTCAACCATGCAGCTTCAGCCAATAACTCATACATATAGTTTCATTTGTGCAGATGTGCAGCTTTGTTCAAGGGCTGTTGTAGTGTCATCTTTCAGTCAGTAGGGGGAGTCCGTGTCCCCGGGCCACTGTGCAATCTCCGCCCACTCTGTTACAGTATTACTGTAATATAAACCCATAATACGGAAACAATCATCATATCGTCGCAGGTGGCGGCAGCTCGCACGTCTCCTGCTTTTATCCTGAACATTATTTCTCTACATGGACTTCTGCAGGATTTACTGGATGCGTTTCATTATCAGTAAGTGTTTATCCATCTCCCATAACTAAACAGACACGCAGAGGCACATAGATGAAAATATGGAACAATTTTCAACCGCCGACTTCAATATTTGAGATTTGTTTTCAGTAGCTCATTTCTCTCGTGAACTAACTGCCTCAAACCAAATGCATTTTCATATTTGATGTCCTAACCTCTATAGCCTGAGCCGTCTGATAATATGATAAAATAAACTTTATTAGTTTGTCTTAGTCAGAAAAAAAAAATCAGCTGCTGCACCTGACATTCAAAATAAACGACTTTAGCCATATAAATAGCCTACATAAAGAAATGCAACTTCCAAGTTAATGTGTGGCCATATATCAGCTACACACACACACACACACACACACACACACACACACACACACACACACACACACATTGCGTTATACACAGTAGTATCGTAACAGGTCGCAGGTGATAAGGTGTGTTTAGGTGTGTTGAATTGGGGCTTTCTAACTCGTGCTCCGCTCTCGCGCCGCACTTGAAAAGCTGATGCTTATCGAGCCGCGTGCGCGTGCTTCCTCACCCGCCACTTCAGACAGCCACACCTGACAGACAGAGTGACAGACTGACAGACAGACAGACAGACTGACAGACAGAGAGACAGACAGACAGACAGACTGACAGACAGAGAGACAGACTGACAGACAGACAGACAGACTGACAGACAGCCAGTAGGACAGACAGACAGCAGGACAGACAGACAGAGAGACAGACAGACTGACAGACAGACAGACAGACAGACAGTAGGACAGACAGACAGACAGACAGACAGACAGTAGGACAGACAGACAGACAGACAGACAGACAGACAGACAGACAGACAGACCGGGGGGCGGAGGGGGGAGACCCGCAGACAGGGTTCAGAGACAGGCGGCTGGATGAATTGAGGCTCTAGGGTCTAACAGTGAGTCTGTCTCCTGGGTTAAATACAAAAATAAATCATTATCTTGTCCTCCTCTGGTGCATACTACATATTGTGAACAACATTTTATATATTTTTTATTATTTTTCGCAAAAAGAAGGAAGGGAAGGGGAGACAACAGACAGTTACAGATCACGGATGTTTTACTTGTATGATATTGCCTATAGAAGATACAATAACGTCAGAAATATTAGATAAAATAAATAAATAATAATAATAATAAATACATTTCCATGCATCCACAGTTGAAGGTTTTGCCTTGTTGAACCTGCAGTCATGCATTCAAGATTTACAATGTTTTGAAAAGAGTGTATCCATATGATATTCATGCAAATATCAGGAGTAAACCAGTTGCTAATGAGAGTCTGTTTAGCAGCTGTAAAGCCAGAAAACAACAAAAACATTTTTTCCTATAATTTTTAACGTCAAGTCTTTGGTGTCATTAAGTATATTTTTGATATTTACAGCAGTTTATGCATTGTTTACTATGCTGTGGTGTGTCTTGTGCTTTGTTCTGCCTCCTTGTGCCCGTCCTGTATCTTTCTGTTCTGGTTGAATGTTGATCAGTTAGATGCAGCTCGGCTCTTTCTCTGTTCAGTCTGAGACAGGCTGTGATGAAGAGCTGCAGAAATAAACAAACTGAACTGAAAACTGGACTGTGCATTCCCTAACAGATCCTGGGTGATATGAGAGCTGAAGCAGGAAGGACCTGTTGAAATCACATCACTTCTGCTGAGATGATGATGAATAAGAGTTTGATTCAGATGATTAAATATATTTAGTCTCTTCAGATCTGGACTCAAACAGGGATCAATCCGACTGCAAAGCATTTAATATAAAATAAGAAATAATAAGCTAAGAGAGGAAAGGTAGTGAGTGATGACAGAGAAATGGCTTGTTCAAAAAGAAGAGCGGTTGATATATATATATATATATATTGATATGATTTAGAAGTTGGTACTGTTCGGAGAAAACAGTTGCACTGACAAATAAAGACTCATTTCTCTCACTGAATGGGAGAGATAAAGGCAGGAAGAGGGAAAGATCAGGTGTTAACGCCACAATATGACATCTGTAGGTCTTTAAACTGATTTATGTTTTCATCATTACTGGATGTCAGTTCCCAGAAAATCTGCACTTTAGCTGTTATTGTAAAGAAGAGAAGGCTGTAAGAGAGAGAGAGAGAGAGAGAGAGAGAGAGAACTAAAACCTGCACTTTGTTGTTATGTCTCAGAAAGAGAAACTATTTTTGTTAAAAGCTGCACTTCTGCATTGCATTCAGAGGCACATCAAACATTCCCAATAAAAAGATGATTTGCTGAAACAGTCTCAGCTGGTTTCACTTAATGTTTCAAAGCAGTAAACATGTAGGACAGCTGTTAGACAGTCTGGACCTTTGCTATGGAATCTGTGTGACTGGACCTGCTGGGATTGTAATTGAAGGCTCTGTGTTAGATGGAGGTGTATTTCATCTTCTTGGATATTTTCTCTGGTGATGATTTATGCTAAAAATTTGAATCTGAATTGAGGAAATGAAAATAGGAAATGTCACGCTCTCACGGCAGCACTGAGGTGTGAACAGGGGTCTTTATTTCCTCTGTGTGTGTGTGTGTGTGTATGTGTGTGTGTGTGTTACAGCAACTGTGATGCAACTCTGATGCAACTGGTATGAACTGAGATACAGATTTTTAACACTGGTGCTCAGTTAATCTGTTCATTCGTTCACAATGTTTACTAATTTTATCACTTTATATTTCTACAAGACAGACATACATACATACATGAGTTCAGCCAAAGTGTGATGTCATATTATATTACATTACATTACATTACGTCATTTTGTCAACAGTAGTCAAACCGACAGTATATCACAGTCTTCATCATCTAAGACTTCAATAGGAATAAGCAGCATTCACAGAATCAGAGAGGTTTGTTTTAAGAGTAGAAAGGGAAGAATGGGGAAGAAGAAAGGGGAAGAATAGAAAGTGACCCCACTTTATCTAATTATATCATTAGAACAAAGTTGTCAGAAATCTTTATGGAAGCCACATCAGGGAGCGTCAGAGCCACAGGTCCCTCTGTAGGCCTGTGGCTGGGTGTCATTATCATCTGGCTGGGTGTCATTATCATCTGGCTGGGTGTCATTATCATCTGGCTGGGTGTCATCATGTTAACACACTGTGTGGCGGGTGGTTTTGTCTGTGTGGGCAGCAGAGTGAGCAGTGACTCTGGTGGTGCTGGGAAACAGCTGCAAGGCATCAGACACACACACACACACACACACACACACACACACACACAGGGATGGGAGGGGAATAGCACTCCGCTATTCCCCTCCCATCCCTGTGTGTGTGTGTGTGTGTGTGGGGGGGGGGGGGGTACACATTCATGTTATTTGTGTGTATTATTAATATCCAATTAATATGCATTATGTAAACATTAAGTCAGTGTAATTGAGGTTGCCTACCGTTAAGACTTGAATGAAGGTACTGAAGTACAGTGAAGCGTCCCAGTTTATCTAACCTGCTGTCCCACTTTACCAAATATGAGTGGAATGTGAGGGGCGTGTCACGTGCCGAGCCTCCTGTAAACATGATGACGATATGGGTCCTGATTAGGAGTAGGACCGATGTGTTGTTTACAGGTTGACTGAGGTCAGGGGTCAGGGGTTAGGGTCACTGTAATGCTGTCCTCATGTTGTCGCTCCTGCAGCTCTGTGGTGTTTCCGGCCTCCGGCTGCAGCAGAGTCTCAGTCCGGTCTGAGCTGCAGCTTCAGGATTCATGAATCCGGTTCAGTCTCCTTCCTGCTCTCCAGACCCCCCCGCTCCCCCCGCTGTGAGACCTGCTGGGAGGACCGAGACGTGAGTCCACAGACCTGCACCTGTCACTGATGGATGGATTGATTGATTGATTGATTGATTGATTGAAGGAAATGAATGAAGTGCATATTGGTGTGTTTGTCTCAGGCTTCGTTCACTCTGCAGCTGAAAGTTTCCCAACTCTGATTTTTCCTCCATGTGACTCAGATCTGATGTTTTCTAATCAGTGTGAACAGCAAATAAATGATGATAAAGAAATAATAATTATTTAAAAAATGTTAGACATAAATTGTAAACAGAGTTAAAAGCAATAAAATACAACAGAAATCAAATAAGTAAGAAAACAACTACATTAAAGCCTGTGTGATAAAATGTAGCAGTGCACCGGTGTGTTAACAATCTGTTAAACTCAATTTAACAGATTGTTAAACACACAGTCGGCTCCATAAAACCTGATTGGTGCATTAAGATGTGATCAGAAGCTTTAAACGCCAGAGGCTGAAGAGCAGAGGGCCGCAGGCTGCAGGCTGCTCAGGGATTAAAGGGATAGTTCACCCCAAAATTTAAATTTGGTCATTATCTACTCATCCTCATGCCAGTACAAAATCAGATGAGTGTTTCCATGAGTCCAGTCCTTTAGGCTTCAAAAAGGGCAAAGAATGTCCATAAATGTCTTCTGACGCCATGCCATCGTTCTGTAAGTGGAAAAAACACACAGCGATTGATTTGAACTCTACAGCGTTTCCTTCCTTAGTTCAGCTCATTGTTCAGAACAATGGATGACAGGTTAGATAAACAGGTCCAATAAACAGGCTACTTGTGAGTGAAGCTCTGGTTTCAGTTGTAATCGGACAGCGTGAACCTAAACGATCCAAATACAAAAATAATCAGTCAGTTTTTCCACTGTGGTTCAAACCAAAGAGAAAACAGAAGCAGGGAGCTGCTTGTTCATGTTTCTTTTTGTTTCTTTTTCTAACTGTGTTAACACAGTTAGACGCATGTCATGAAGTCATGAAGAGCTTTACTCAGTCACTTCCCCGTCCAGACTGTCCCGACTGTCCCGACTGTCCCGACTGTCCAGACTGTCCCGACTGTCCCGACTGTCCAGACTGTCCCGACTGTCCCGACTGTCCCGACTGTCCAGACTGTCCCGACTGTCCCGACTGTCCCGACTGTCCAGACTGTCCCAACTATCCAGACTGTCCTGACTGTTCCGACTGTCCAGTCTGTCCCGACTGTCCCGACTGTCCAGACTGTCCCAACTATCCAGACTGTCCTGACTGTCCAGACTGTCCCGACTGTCCAGACTGTCCCGACTGTCCCGACTGTCCAGACTGTCCCGACTGTCCCGACTGTCCCGACTGTCCAGACTGTCCAGACTGTCCCAACTATCCAGACTGTCCTGACTGTTCCGACTGTCCAGTCTGTCCCGACTGTCCCGACTGTCCAGACTGTCCCAACTATCCAGACTGTCCTGACTGTCCCGACTGTCCCGACTGTCCAGACTGTCCAGACTGTCCCAACTATCCAGACTGTCCTGACTGTTCCGACTGTCCAGACTGTCCAGACTGTCCAGACTGTCCCGACTGTCCCGACTGTCCAGACTGTCCAGACTGTCCAGACTGTCCCAACTTCAGCCTTATTTAATTTATAAGAAGTTAACACAATTAGAGAATGTAGAAGAATGACTGTTTTGATCATAGCTTCACTGCTAGCTCTTTAATACAGATATTCATGGGATTCTGGATCATATCTAACAACAAAAATATTTTCAGATTTGGGTCTGAGAGACAAAATCTCATCAAATGGCTCCAGTGTGGACTAAATTAGGGGTCGTTGATGTGAAAAAGGTCGAGAATCTCTGGTTTAAGGAATATGTCA